>NC_073339.2:49070000-49160000 GCF_027580225.2 Misgurnus anguillicaudatus
TCCCAGCGCCATATTGATGCATCATCACACACGGCGATGAGAATACTGCTGTCCCTGCTGAAACTCGTCTGTCTGATGGCCGATGTGCATTTAGGAACCGTGAGCGTGGTACACCTGAGGTGAAAACGTCAACAGGTAAATACATCCAGCACCTCCCACATTTACATCATAATGTTCATAATGTGACCTTACTTCGCTTTATGAGGATCTTCCACTTCCAGGTCCCAAACATAGAGTTTCCCCACCTGATTCCCCAGAGCCAACATCTGAAAAAGTAAAAACAAAAAGGTATTTTTCACACACTATTAATTCACACAACTGCTCTACAAATAACATCTACACACTATGGGGTGGTTTCCCAGACATGGATTAGCTTAAACCAGGACTAGGCCTTAGTTTAATTAGGAAATTAATAGGGATGCTCCGATCAGGATTTTTGCAGGCCGATACCGATCACCGATTTGTTGTCTTTGTGATCGGCCGATACCAATGCCGATACCGATTTTTCAAGCTGATATGCAAGCTCTTTGATGACTGTAACTTTTAACATTTTTTCTAGATAAAGTAATACCACAGATGTTGCCTTTGTTATATTACTTGCAGTAATTAGGTATATTATTGTTTAAATAGAGAATCAAATTAATTAGCACAACAAATATTTCTTCTGCAAAGGGAAATTTAATATGCCTTTAAAAAGCCTTATGTCTGTAAAATCTAATGAAAATAAAACACTTCACAGTCTTTACTGTATGAATTAAATATACACGCATTCGTATGAAGTACAACAGTTCTTTAGTGAAGAGCAGAGAGTGATTTTAATGAGAGATGAATTAGGTTACTGTAGCTTTAAGACTTGACAGAGATCGCTCTGTTCACGTGCACTGATGACAGGCTGCTGTGTGTGCGCACGGCGGGTGTATGCAGACGAGAGCAGCTGTGAGGAAAATTAAAGTTTAAACCAGGGGTCTTCAACTAAAATTGGTGGAGGTCCAGTAAATGAACCCTCTGCACCAGCCGAGGTCCGGACAATTGTGTACTGCACGTAAAAACATAAATTGACCGCTTTCGCCAGACTAAAGAAATTAGTGTAAATATTTGTTTTATTGAACAAATTTTAGTGTTATCAAGTATATTGAATAATGTTTTTTCATATGTATAAGCATACATAATCCTTCACAAAATGGATTTCATGTTAATGCTGTTCTGTTACTGTATGTCCTTTCAGTTGCTTTGGTACAAAATATCTAAATTTATCCAGTAACAATGTCTGACAAAAATATGAAGGGAACAGTGCAAAATGCAGTCATCTCTAAATCTTCAAAACACACATTCATTTCCACATAACAACTTAAAAGGAAAACTAAAGTGCTCTTTTCTGCTAAACTGAGATTAACAATCACAATCAATGAAGACAAACCTCTCTGGCTTAATCAAATCATATCACATGTTACCTTCATTCTCATTTATTGTCTGTACTTAACTAAATGTAATGTTGAACACTCTCTTCTGTGCTTCAAGTTGCACTGGTAAAAGATCATCATCAATATCAGTCCGAAACACAAACAGACAAATAGTAAACTGCCAGTGTTGAAAAAATGAAAAAGTGCAGGAAAACATTTCTCTCTTAATTTGTACTGTTCCTTCAAGTCTATACAAATGTAAATAAGCTCAAAAGACGAAAGAATAAAAAGTTCTAGTTAAAAAAAAACTATGTCCATTGATCATTCTTGACATGTATTCACTTTTGATAATGTTAAGTGTTGAGAATGCTGACTCGCAACTATACGTTGAGCCAAAAATGCAGCATCCACGCACTCCTTTACTATTTTCCCATCTGTAAAGGGCTTGTTATGCTTTCCTAAAATCCACTGTATTTACAGTGAACACTCATAGATGGCTCGATGACGCATAGCTTGTTGTTGGGCAATGAGTGAGTGAGAGAGGACCCGTGTGGGTCGCTCATACTGGGCTTTTAGTTCATTTATTTTTCGCACCCTTACTTCGGACTGCTGAGGGTAAGTTTCTTCAAGTGTCTGTTTAGTTTCGTAATGGTATTTAATGTCCCCACTTTTGACAACCGCAACAGACTCGCTAGCAAGATGAAGCTCTCTGCTTTCTTCCCTGCACACCTGTCTGTGACTGTTCGCGGCTTCGCGCTGGCTCCGCACTCGAAACCTGTGTCGATGTAGGACCCATATAGCGCTACTGGGCTGACTATATATGTGCCTGATATAAATAGGATTTTATAATAACGTTAAATAGCGTTTGCGATTTATGTATTTTATTGTGTTAAAAGTCTTAGCGGTCCGGATGGACGCATCTCGCGGTCCGGATTCGGACCGGGGTCCGCCAGTTGGGGACCCCTGGTTTAAACCCTCAAAACTTTAAAACGCATGCAAATAATAAACTTTTGACATGAGGATGCAATGTCCGCGATAGATATGTGTTGTATACGCTGTTTGATGGGGATGTGAAGACGGGTCGCGCTGTTAGGACCGGACCGCGTCCTCATAGAAAATACACATATATCTGTAAAGGCAAAGAGAGAAATGCAAATCTGCACGTCGCGCATGAGCCACGGGTTATAAAAATGCTCTCACTGCGTAAAAATGGTCTCTAACTGCAGCCGCATTGAGGAGCCATATGATTACAAAAGTAAACAGAAAGATCGGTTCACGAGATCGGCAAATTTAACAAGGACCGATCGAGTCATTTAATGCCGTTATCGGCCGATACCGATCTCTGGCCGATTGATCGGAGCATCCCTAGAAATTAACATTACTGGCGTGCATTTTGAGGCAAAATAAAGGGCACTGATGTATTTTAAGATATGTCAGTGCAAGTTGTTTTCAATTTGGACAGCTCTTACATTTATTTTAGTCTAGGATTAGTCTAATCCCTGTCTGGGAAACTGCCCCAAAAAGTCTAATTTATAATTCATCAGTGCAGTTAAAGAAAGTCTTTATCGTACCTTTTGCCAGAAGTCCATAGAGAAGCGCATGTACCAAATGTCACACTGGCTGTAATCAAAGCGGCCGAGAATCGTCACGTTGGACTCGTTTGCTTTGATGCGGTCAATGTCCTCTTCCATTTTCCCAGGTTTCCAACACACAATTGCATTCTCACACGACTACAAGTTGGGACAACACAAAAAGAAAACTCAGTAAAACATTTTATCACTAATAATGTCACTATGAGACTAATAATGAGTAGGGGTGGCATGGTTCACAAAACCCTCGGTTCGGTTCGTATCACGGTTCTATGGCCACGGTTCTCGGTTCAGTACGGTTCTTGTTGTTATTTTTTTAACACTCCAGAAATATATTATCTTATTAATGTATTAATTATCCATAATTTAGGATACAGTATTAAAAAAAGTTATATCATGTAATCATGCACAAACTGAATTTGACTTTAAGCACATTATTGGGAACATCCCTGAGGAAAGCCAGGCGAGATTTTGACACAACGAGAGGGAAGACATTGATGATTTCAACATGCTTTTCATTTATTTGGCATTATTTGGCGGGCAGACTTCTTTTTCTCTCCCTCTTGCCATTTCTACACGTAACATGACCGGCAGCACTCACTCTCCACACCAGTCACCTCTTCTTTCGCGCTATTCGCGAAAGGAAAACACGCTGTCTGAGGTCACATACAGGGCACGAGGCTACATACATTGCGCATGCCATGAACCGTTGAACCGTACGACACACACGCGCTCCGAACCGAGACAAGCGAACCGAACGGTTCAGATTTTTTTCATGAACCGTGCCACCCCTAATAATGAGTATCTTGGCTGACAAAACAGAAAACACAGAAGCTTTGACAAAGAAAGTGCATCTCATCTGCCTAGTCGCTTACTTCCTCTGTTTTAAGTTCCAGCTCAGTTAGACGTAATAAAGCCCGATCACGAGCAGAAATCCTGATGTGTGGGGGGAACCCCCGAGGACAAACGCGCACGCTCTTGAGATTATCACGTGAAACGAAACAATATCCAATCAGAAAGTGAGATGATGGAAGATGGAGCAGTCATGGCCCAGCACAAAGTGAGGTTGATGCAAAGTGAACGCTGTCTTTCATGACTTCATCCAAACCCTTCACTTTTTTCTTGAGTTTCTGTGAAAATCATTCCTAACACTATCAGTAGCCTCTTTCACACAATAATTCTGGTAAATTACCATGAATTTACCAGTAAATACAAAAATGTGCTGTTCACACATGCAGTGACGTTCCGTCTTTTTACCAGTAAGATATCATTCACACATCAGTATCAAAATACCAGTAAACTCGGAGAGAAAGCAGAAGTTACCTGTGGTGTATTTGTACACAATGGCGGGTTATGACTAATATCGTTGGTCCGTATTTTGTTGTTTTCACATCTGTGGCAAACGGTGGCGAAGTTGCTCGTGACCAAACAACATTGCGTAGGCGACGTCAAACGGAACCTTAGCTTCACCGAGGGTTATTAACGACGTCGGCAATTTGGAAAATAGATGGTAAGCTGTTTTAAACAACTTTGAAGAAATGTGGATGTTAACTTCAGTTGTGCTCGACTTTAAAGCAGCATGGGTATGGAAACAGTGCGGGGGTAAACGCGTCATCTGTGTAAAAACGTTCTGATTGGCCCGATCTGTCAGCACGGTCTGACGTCGTCCGTTCTAAATGCCGGTAATCCTATATTTTTCGTTCACATATAGCGCTTACCGGTAAATTACCTAACCTCCTGTCTTACTGGTAAATTGGGAGCACTGATTTACCGGAAAGGTTCTGTTCACACATGACACGTTAACTGGTATTTACCAGTAAATTACCAGTAAAGACGGTATGTGTGAAAGGGACTATTGAAATGTCTTCCTGCATATCATCCGCCACGCTTACTCTGAAGTCTCGCGAGATTTCCTGTGTTCAAAGTCGAGACTCTGGCTGAAAATCTGTTCGTGTATGGTGTGCTGTCTTTGACACATCATGCCACACCACACACTATAGGAGCAAAATGGTTAAATCTAGGATTTTTATCCTCATGTTTGTGGCCCATCACATTTTGAAAATCTTATAAGATGTAAAAATTCTTTTGGTGTGTAGCCAGCACATAAGCTTGGTTTCCCACAAGGTTTTTGCTCCATTTATTCATCATTGGAGTTTTGGTTTCTTGCCACTGTCGTCTTGTTGGCTTGCTAAATGGGAGACTGCTGCTGTTAATGTTAACCTAGTCTCGCGTAGCCAGACCTTCAATACTGAAGGTCTGGTGTTTTTCGCTGCTTTTTCTGGACAAAGCCCGCCCACGAGCTGTTTGACAGACATGTCAAACAACCAATCACAGGTTGTTTCGTCTAGCGTCACGTTTCGACTCCCCACAATAACGAGCCGGCTGGCAACAAGTCAGTTATTGAAATAACCTGCCAACTGAATAGCATCTAAATAAACAACATTACTCACCATAGAACAACGGTGTGCACTTCATCAACAGCCACACCAATAACACGCTCCCGTTAAACGTCTGTTTGAAGCATATCTCTCCACTTTTTAACACATACAAGCAATTCAGGACACCAAACATTTTGACTCCACTAACTGCCTCAAGCAAAACTCGTGGACGTCTTTTAGAGAGTCGATGCCGCAAACTTTGCATATTTGTGAGAATTCAATGTTAAGCTGATCATGATAACTGCTCATTCTTATCCACGTGGACACGACTGATTCTCTTCCTCAATGGAATGTCAGAGCTTTGTTTTCCAGGGACTGAAACTAATCGCGACACTCGCGTCTCCTGGAAATCCAGTTTATTATCCTAATGTTAACCTAGCATAGGGTTCATCAATTCTGACTACAATCTTGTAGACTTTTCTCGCCACTTTTATTCAGTATGTAACGCTAAGGCATATTTACACCAAATTCTCAATCTCCATGTTCCTCTCTCATCACTTGCAAACATAGAATTTATAATGAGAGTATTGGCATGAATCAAATTCATAACAGATTAATGCGTGTTGTGCAAATTGTTCTTGGCTTTATTAAAGCAGTCAAAAGTACCTTTGAGAGAATCAAATCTCCGAGCCAGCGGACACAATCCACATAGTTCCTGTGGATGTCTCGCGTGGAAAAGTCTGGAAAGTGAATCTTTTGAGACACAAAAGGCCTGTTAGTTTTGCTTGGATTATACTCATAAGAACCACGTATTGCTTTCTGCATCCGCTCAGAGTTTATTCTCCACAGCTTGAGCGAGTGATCCATGCCACATGACATAATCTTATCACCGAGAAGGTCAAAATCCTACAAACACAACATGAATATTTACAGAGATAACTTTATAGTGTTTACTAATGTTGATGTCATTTTTTTGATCAAGCATGTTCACAAAACACTGAATATTAGGGCTGTTTGATATATTTGGGGAATACGTCTTGTTTTTTCCCAGCAGGAAACAGGATGAGACTATAGCGTCTATATCGATATATGGTGTGATATGATCCTCGTACTTTGCAAGTGAAGCTCTGTCAATAATGTACACTGAGTTCAGATGTAAGCCGTCCAACCGGCACACATGTTGTGCAGCTGTATAGTTTCAAACAGAGAGGAAAACCCTGTTTTTGAATTTTATTTTCATCATGAAGGTGATTGCGCCATGATCTCACACAACACAAGATGTAAACAAAGTTTTGGTGATCCTCAAAGCCCCTTTATTTAACTCACCGCGCTCAAGACCTCATCACGGTGACCCTCAACACCTCCAAATATGGCCACCAGAGTATCTGTCTGGATGTTCCACAGGCGCAGAGCGTGATCTGACAAATACACAATCCAGATGTTATGACAACAAACAGAAACACAACTCATATCTAAACACAATCTCTCAGTGAGGTTTTTACCTTTACTAACTGACAGCAGAAGGTTCGGATCTCGGGGATGAAACTTGAGTTCGTTGATTGCGTTACCGTGGCCGACGTAATGCTGCAAGTGTGATGACGACAACATTGTGTATAAGATTGCACAAATTCAGAAATGAATGTTTCTTCATGTAGATCAGGGGTGTCAAACTCAATTCATCGCATCAGCATAATGGTTGCTCTCAAAGGACGGCCGGATTTGTAAGACTATATGAATGTTTTAACTCTTTTACTCCATTGCATAATTACCTCTACAATCGATTTCTTAAGGTCTTTCCTGGATCAAAATTGGTTTTCAGTGGTGGCAGATGAACATGTTCCCATATGAACAGACCGCCCAAAGAACTATTTTAAAAATGTTAAAATTAAAGACAAAGTGTGGATAAGAGTTTTACAACCTCATTCAGATTATATATGGCCATGTATTAATCGGACATTGATATTACCCATCGCTCTTAATGTCAGAATTAAGCTGAAGTTTATTTTACTGATTGACAAGACGTCTCATGAGATAAACTATATATTAACAATAAACTAAATACTTACAATAAAATATTTGTAAGCTTTCATGGGCCACATAAAATGAGGGTTGGGCTGGATATGGCCGGTGGGCGTTGAGTTTGACACCCCTGATATAGATTAACCGGTACAGCATGGCACTAACTAATGCCCATCATATAAAATGTCTATCAAATGCATACAGGTGAATGGAGGCGACTCTGTGGCTTGCAGACTTACTTTGACGCACTGCATGGTGATGTGATTAATGATGCGAATGATACCGCGCGAACCGGCCACAGCCAGCAGCGGGTGACTGGTGCTCGTGTCAAAGGTCCAAGCGCAAGTGTAAAAGTTTTCATCTGCCTAAAGAGCACAATAATCAAGGTAATAACAAGACAAAATAGTATCAAAAACATTTAACTGAACTTAAAGTTCACCCCCAAAAAAAGGGGCATATGTTTAGCCATCCATACACAAAACTTTAAGTTTTTAGCGAAACACAGTCAGAGTTAAAGGGCACCACATTTACAAGGTTTTTGGACATAAATGCGTGTTGGCAGTTTGTGAAGACAACCACCCTACAAAGAAAAAAACACCCTCTCTTTTTAATCACTATTACACCAATACAGTCTCATTAGAGATGCTGTTTTGATTCTCTTGTTAATGTGATGTCACACTGATAAAGCACCACCCACAGCCCTGACCTGCATTACTATAGTTTCTGCCTCCAGAGAGTTGTATGCTGTTCACCATATGGGCATTTCCATACAAATGTCAACCAAAGTTTTTAACCATACTGGAATCTCAGATGTCAATATTTAGTTTAAAGCATTTTAAACAGTATTTTTCATAGTTTATTAAGTGAAAATTTCAGAATCGCCACTCCCATGACAGAGAAATGTTAAGGTTCAGAAGAACATTGTTTATTCCTCATAAATGTGCATACAAAATTTAAAATAAAATAAATATCCCTTCTCCATTTGTTAGGCATTATTGTTTCTGGTTTGAGCATTTTAACCAGCGTGACAAAAACCCATTAGATGACATTTAATAAGTGTATGGATTGATTTTTGATGTACAGATGTGCTTTTTGGAGCTTTAACAGATGGGCACTGTCCAGTGACATCATAAATGTGTTGAAAAGAGCCAGGATATGATTTAAAATAACTTTATATACACCTAGTATAACTTACAGGTGAATAAAATATGCAGTAGCGCCTCACTGCAGAACACGACACCCAGGGGCGGGTTGGATCCGAATCCAGAGAATCTCTTCCCACTGCATTTTGATTGGTCAGCAGTTTTACATCAAGACACGTCATACACTTGTTGTTGCGCTGCCATTTAGTCGTAACTAAATTAAGTTATTCTTTTGACAGAAAAACAAACTTTACTTAGACTACAATGAAAGTAGTGCCTTTATGGTGAAATGTAACATTTTGGGTACTACAAGTAATCTTACCATGCGCAGTTTAATACCTATGAATGTATACAATATAAACATGCTGGACTTTGAACTTCCTTTAACGTGTCTTTGCTTACAGGTTTTCCTCGCAGAAGGTTTACTTTTCTTACAAATGTGCTAATCAAAGATTTTAAATAATGTTTTTTATATTAGAATATAAAAATAGCTGTGTAATAAGTGGGATAATGTACAGCCAAATGGGTCGCAAATAAATCCCTTTAGTGATATCACACTGTCTGGAACGTGTCCCTTACACATAACTGTGATCATTACTTACTAAATTATGAATCTTTTTCAACTTTAATGAAACGTAGAGTTAAATTGATAAGAGCAAATGTTGGCGACCACGAGTTGCAACTAATTGCAGGCTGAAACAACACGAGTATAGTGGTTCATTTGGCGGAGCAAAGTATATAAAGTGGGTGGAGTTTGATCTAGATTCAATCTCTCCCCCTGGATGTCATGTTCTTTAAGTGAGGACCACCTCAGAATATGGGCAAATCTGTTTATTTTAAGGTGAACTATTTCTCTTAGATACCTCAGGAGTTTAAAAGAACACATACGTTTGATAAAGGATACATCTGCATCTACATATGACTGCAGGAGACGAATCTCTCCTTGAGAATGACACTCGTATAAAGTGACCTGCAAGAACGAGACAAAACCATAAGACCCAAACACTGACGTCTGCATGAACATGAAGTAGTTTATGATGTAAGGAATGGAAAAAGTCATCCGGTGCGCTAGACAACAGAGAATCTGCAGAGGTTCTTAACTTACTCTGTTGCTGCCGACGGTGGCAAACACAAGCGGATCTCCTTCCTTGCTGTGCCAATTAAACTGAACACCAAACAAAGGCTGCCCGTGATCCTCCTGCGTGTCACACCATACATCACCATCAAATGCACTTTCACACTTTACACAAACAAACAAACAAACAGAGTAACACTTCTTACCCTTAAACTGTTGACACACTTGAAGGAATACTTGCATTTCTTGGACTTCCACTTGCCCTTGCCCCAACTCTTTCTGCCCGGGGCATTAGCAGTGTTTGTTGGGGTATCTGGCCGCTCTGTGTTGGTGCCACTTTCAATACTGACGGCATCATCCTGAGAACACGGACACGAGCAGATCTCTCTTATTAAACTTTTATTAAAGTCACTAAACAACAGCACATGACGTCACTTCAGAGCCACAAACAGCCTTCATCGTCATCATCATCATCATCTTATGAAATACTGAGGGTAAGAAATTAAACCATCTCAAAAAAACACACTGAGAAGATTAAACGGGATTTAAATCATAATTATAATAACCAAGCAGTGAAACTGATGGTTAATGAAAAATATTCGCGAAAAGACAAAGAGAAACTTCATTCACGTGCAGCTTCACGTCCACACCAAACAAACAGATTCAGCGCTAACATCAACTTACGTTTTCATCTCCAGACAGATCGGGGTTGCTGTTTTCATCACTGCTTAATTTCTGTTTTTTATTACTCGGCATCTCGTTTCCCGCCTCGGCGTGAGATTCAGACATCTTCCTCCTCATCTTCCTCTAACTGTGCCACACTGCCAAAAAGCAAAACGTGTGCTCCTCGTGACACACTGCTGCAAAACTCGACTGCTGCTATAGCACCGAGCGACACCAGAGGGAGACATTTCACAATCTCAAGTACATCTCAAGCCTCTTCAGGATCCGAGCTTTTCAAAAACTATTTTCAATTGAAAGGAACTTTTTTTTTGCAATATCGCCAAACCATTATACAACCATTATAAAACAAGAAACATACAATAATACAATAGTAACAAACATTTAGGTGGAATTAAGCTGCTGGGTGATGGATGAAGCAAAGAAAGTCAAATATAATAGAGTCAGAGGATAATATAGAAAAATAAACATTTCAAGTTTACGGTCATGTCTTTCATTTTTTGCATTAGACAGAGGACATAAAAAATAAGCAGTAATAATTCAGGAACAAAATAACTTTTAATGCTCACATTGCACATGTACAATCATTGCAAAATACACTTCCTTACTCCACCCATGACTTATGTATTAAAGTATCAATTACTTTTTTATTCATACATAACATTTACAAATGTACATTTACACATGAGAGGTAAAATTAAAGTAGGCTACTGTACAAGATCAGGGTTGTAGATGTTGTGTTTAACTGATAAATGAATTTAACAGCAGCTGATGGGTGTCTGTCTTCCCCCAGTAACATCTTCATTTCATCTGATTCTGAAGAGCTGTCAAGTGTTTATATTTACCACAGACATTTAAACAACATCATGTTCATAATGAACACAGATTAGCTCTTCTACTTTTTATCATTGCTGCTGTTTAATCTTATGTCTTACTGTGTTTACTAGTAAATATGGGTTTCTAATGGTTAAAATGTGTAAATCTCCTTTGATTGCATTCAGTTATTTTGCTGTTTTTGGGATAAAGAACATCGTGTTTAAAACAGCCACATCTAAAAATGAACCAACAATTAATTGAAAATCCCAAATCCTCTTTCATTTGCACAAGTTTCATTTGTTCTGCGATGTCACTGACAGTGGAGATTCCCAAAAGCACAGCGATCAAAGGTCAAAGTGTTTGACAATAAGCCATTTTTACTCATGAACAGAATAAAAAAGTTAAAACTCTGAAATAAATGCTGAAAATCTGAACGCAGTGTGTTGGTCCCACGTGTACTTCCTTCTTTTTGAAACAAAGTTGTTCATAACATCTCATAATAAACCATCAAATTCTGATGTAAAAAGTTACAAACAATGTCGTCTTTTACAACAGCAATATAAAATCCTGAAAACTGTTCAGACGGTTTATACTCCTGTGTAAATGTCTCATCGTCTTTGTTACCTTAAACAAAATGAAATGTTTGGTTTTGTGTGTGTGTGCAAATCATCTAAAATGAGAAAGTTGGGTTATGACATCAGTGCTGGGAACTCGGACAAGAAATATAAGCAAGCACCTGCTAGAGGAAGTAGGAGTTCCCATCTGTGAGCTTAATATAAACATTGAGACTCCGGTCAGATTGACTCCATAGAACAAACTACATTACAAAATAATATTAAGCTGAGCTTTTATCTTAAAGTTTCAGCAGAAATAGCACACAGTATATCAGCTTTATGATGCAGTCTTCTGTGATCTTACATTACTTACAGTGTTTTGTTATGTAAAGCATTTACTTGGACACAATCATGTTAAATGTTAAGTTTAATTTTTTATTAATTTAAATCATACTTTTTTTGATCGAGGATTTCTGATCGTAAATATTAAACATGTTCGGGGCGGCTCCGACGTTCTTCTGATCAGGTTCGGACCACCTTAACGGTCGCCGTGATTTCACCATGTAAGATACCTCAACCTACCCTTAACTCAAACCCTAACCATTTTTAAACCCTCAAATTAGGGTAAAATAATAGTTTGAGGAGTATTTCTTAAAAGCCCCTAACCCAATCCTAAATCCAACATGCACACTAATCCTAATCCTGCAATCTGATTGGTTAATAAAAATGTTGATCCAAGACTAACAAAGGTGTTGATCCAGGATCACATCTTACTTGGTGAAATCAAGTTCACCCACTCTTAACACACCTCACAGCAAGGGAAAATCTGATAAGATAATCTGTAAAACCATCAAGATAATCGGGACATAGCTAGGATTGTCGGAAGGGGGGATATCGGACCAAAGAACCCCTAAACTGTAGGATTGTTATTGGAACTTTATTTTCATAGTGCTTATAACAGACTTTCATAACAGGTATCATATTAATCTAAGCATTGATGTAGCCTACATGAAACACATTTTGTTACAATACCATAAAATATAGATAAAATGCATTAATGGGCATAAGGAAAAAATTAAATAAAGTGACCATGGTTGCAGTCGGGGAGATATTTGCAAGTTATAAAATCGTAGAAAACTTTAAAGCCCCCCTAACCTAAAAAAACAACAACAATTGACTAACCCTTAAACCGCAATAGTCACACAAAACAGGCTATTGGGGATCCCCTAGCAATGTGATGTCACATTGATTACGCCCCATCCATGACTGCTCACAGACTCTGCCTTATAAGCGTGTAGTTCAACTTTGTTTCGGCTAAATATTCACACTAGCGGTCTTTGCACTTGACCACTTGACTCCTTACATGATGTATTTGCTGTATTTGGCCCATGTGTTCTATGTGAAGATCCCAAGCATGCATGTAGAAATATTCACCTGATGGGACACACTTAGCAAGCATTAAAAGTCAATCCAGGTGGCAGCAATTTGCACCAAAACGTACACTGTAAAAAAAATCTGTAGAATTTGCAGTGTTATTGCAGCTGGGTTGCCGGTAACTTACCGTAGATTTAAATTAATGTTATTTACTGGCAACATTTTGTTCAATGTTAAATGAACATGAAACATTTACAAGTTTTTGTCTTTACAGAGTAAAACTAAAAAAACAGCATCAAGCAAAACATTCTGGGAAACTAAATCTGAAGCAAAAAAACGAAAAAGTTTGATGATGATTTCTGGTTCCCAGAATGCTTTGCATGAGGCTGTTATTGTATAGTTTTATTCTGTGAAGATAAAGACTTGTTCATATTTAAAATGTATTTAACTTTGAACAAACTTTTGTCACTAAATAACATAAATTTATATCTACGGTACATTACCGGCAACCCAGCTGCAATTTCTACGGATTCCTTTCACAGTGATTCAGTTTTTATTTACTTTTAATTTATATTTAACATGTTTAGGTTTTTCTCTATATAAACCCTAAACACATACACACTCTGAAATGAACATTTGCTGAACTTAAAGATTATTTACACATTAAATAAAGAATTCTTTGCACCTGAACCTTTGAACCTCTTCATTTTGTACATGCAGCTTTATTAAAGTTTATTGTTTATTCAGTAGTCCCTGAATTAACCAAATAAAAAATGTTGTTTCTAATTATGTGACAAAAGCAGTTTCAGATGTTTTAAAAAATACATAACAATGCAGTTTGCGCCAATGAAATGTGCAACACGTTCATTTATAACCAAGAATCAAAATATGTAATATTCAATTATTAGGGTTAGGTTAAGATCGCTGCACTTTGCCCGTTTGTCTTGCGCACTTACTTCCTGTTGCGTGCACGTGCTCTTATGTGACCAAGACCGCAAGTGTGGGCATTTGGACTTGGCCTTTCTGCCAGAGACACATGTTTTAATGCAGTCCAAAGCACATGTGTAAACGCTCGACCCCCTACTTTACATACGGGGAGGGGATCAGAAGCTTTATTTGCATTTAAAGAAACACGCACAAAAACAGGGTGTTTTTCATTGCAGCCACTAATGGCCATGTTCAACATCGTGTAATGAAATATCTGTGGTGAAACTTTACAGACACATTCTGGGGATACCAGAGACTATTTTAATATGGCTGAAAACACCTTTAACCCTTAAAATAATACTAACAAACTTAGAGTGGCAAGGAACAGAAACTTTAGTGGAAAAAAGTATTGTGAGAAACTTGACTCAACAGATTTAGAGAAAACTTTATAGTCAGGCAGTGCAGTGATGATAAAATGAACTGTGATCTAGTAAGCACAGCTAAAGCTGTAAGATAAAAAATGTAGGATTTTATTACTCTGTCACAACCCCCATTTCTATCCTGTACCATTTGCATTCCTGTGCTTATTGGCTATTGGCAGAGTCATTTATTCAGTAGGGTAGGGGTTAAAGGTTGTCTTCTGATTGGTCAGTTTAAATGTATCAGGTTGTGTTTAGTCACATGGTCAAGGAAAGGGGATGAAAGATTATGTTTGGGGGTCTTCTGGCTGGTTTCAATGAGCTCTGCTCTTGGACTCGACTCATTCTTTATGCTTTTCTTCTTTATCTGAGTTCTGGGGTTCAGGTCAAGATTCAGTTCTTAATGGTGACTCTCTTCTACACTTTCTTTCTTTTTTACTATCAGGTTATATCTCACATACATTCATTGTACATGTGTTATTTACCAATAGTGTAAATATTTCAATTGTACCTTTAAGTCAGTACTGTTATTAACCCTTTTCATTTATAAATCTGTTGTTTAGTTTTAATTTAATGGTAATACTTAAACGCTACCTATTGCGGTAACACTTATAAGGTTCATTAGTTAATTTCATTAGTTAGCATGAACTAATAATGAACTGCACTTATACAGCATTTATTAATATTTGTTCATGTTAATTTCAACAATTTCTAATACTTTATTAAAATTTTGTTAATGTTAGTTAATGCACTGTGAACTAACATAAACAAACAATGAACAGCTTTATTTCTAAAGACTTGTTTGCTCATGGTTTGTTCATATTAGTTAATACATTAACTAATGTGAACTAATGAACCTTATTGTAAAGTGTTACCCTATTGCAATACAATATATTCATACTTTAGCAACGCTCTCCGACATATTGTGTCCGAAACCCGGAGACGATTGCAGTTTTGTTCTCCTTCCGAAATCTGAGATCCCTTACAAAGCTTACTTACTTGCCCTGCAGGACAACCTCGCAGCAATGGAGAACAATGATACATTTTTAAGGTCCTAAATGCATAAATAAACAGTTTGAAGCCGCTTAAAGCTGAAACCATGTGATGCATTTTTGAAATATTTCTAAGATAAAGGAATGCGGTGTGGCATACATTGAAAACGTGACTATCAAATGACTGATTGCAATCTAACACCAAGTTTCTTTCCATTTTACCATTTTTTGTTTCGTTTTTGTTTAGAAGTTTAGTATTTAGTTCAATAGTCAGTACCTTTGTCTTCCTAGAAAGGGGAAGAAAACTGTTAGCCATCCATTCATTGATATCAGTCTTGAGTCAAGTCAACGAATCTTCACAGTCACCACACTGTGAAAATATTATTTTTGTTTCATAAGCGATAACAGCAAATCCACGTTCCTTATCCGGCAAAAAGTCACACAAGACTGTATCAAATTCAGAGAAAGATGAATGAGCAAACAAAATCATTGTGCAGGAATAGGACAATGAAACAAAACAAAAATACCAGAATGCAGAAGTTGAGGTAAAATTTGATGACTGTTTGACAAGAAACTCCCCAAAGTCTCGTAGAGTTTCACCATCTCAAAATAGTCGAAGGAAATCTTCAGCATATTATTATAAGCACATATTTATTGTGCAGTGATCTTTTGCAAAACAAGATCATCTTAATGTACATGGGGCATTTGTTATCTAGTGGTTAGAGTAAATCAATAGTTGCCGGTTTGAGTCTCACAGCCCACAGGTTGCAACTGAGCAAGACACTTTAACTCTAATTGCTCCCCGTGATATCTGCCCACACTACTCATTGGGTTAGGGTTAAATGCAGAGGTCACATTTCGAGTATGTGTTCCATACTTGACCAACTTGTCACTTTTTCTCTTCACATAAAAGACAAACGCATATTTAAGAGACACATCATCTTACAGTCTCCTCTTGTATTTTTATTTTGTATCTTACACGTCCACACTGTGTGTACACAACAAGTTAAATGTTTGTACACACTTTGCTGATTTTATGTAGCTGTGCTAGTAAGTCTGTTAAATTTAATTGTCATCACATTGCAGTACAGTTAGTACAAATTACATGAATATATATTTTATTTTGTAATGATTAGCAAGTAACACATTTAACCCAAACATCACTCATATGATGATGAGTACATCACCATAACTCAAGAACAAAAAGTTATTTGCTGTCTGATTTCCTGGTTTATTTAAAACCTTATCTAAAGTTTTTTTGAATCAACTGAAACATAGAAACCATTAAAGACTTTATTCGGATTAGTTTGCAATTCAGACAAATAGCCCATATAAGTTTAATGAATAAAAAAAGTAAACCGACACCCACTTCCTGTATATGAGATCAATGCCTGACAATATTCTTTCTTATAAACTGTTGAATATTTCTGTAGCCCACAATATTATATATATATAAAGGATACAAAATCCCATTACCCAGAAACAAAAATACATCATATTATGCAGATACGTTTGATATTATGTCTTGTGTTTTGTTTGGTGTGCTTTACCTAAACTCATACAAAAACGTTTACTGTACCTACATAATGTTGGGAATCAATTTTCACACCTTGGAACCCATTTACATTAAGATAAAACAATGAAAATGTTTCAATCAATTTACAGATATTATGTAACAAAACAAAGAGTTAAAAATGAGCGGTGGATGAACCCAACGCCCTAGAACACGCAAGCACGAACAGACGTGTGTCATGTACCTGCGCGGATGAGCCGGCTCAACAGGTTTAAAGTTACTGATTAAAATCTCAAGGATGTTTGTTACCATGCAAACACCTGCTGAAGTCTTGTTTACATCCATCATCACTCCACTGCCAAAAAACAAAATATCCAAAAATATTTCCTACTAGTAATACGACAAACACGACTATAACAGAGAAGTTACACAAACCTTTACCCAACAAATGCAACACATTTCAAGCTGCTGCTGAACATTTACAGTTTACTCCATTCACTGAATCTGGATGTAACATCGATCAAACACATTTGCTGTTACCGTGTTACCAGCAAGCTTTCATTTCTTCCTCTTATCATGTCCAGAGCGATTCTCTGAATAGTTGCACTCACATTCCTGTACCGTCTACTACACAGTAGTGAACAATGATAAAGCTGTTTCACAGAAACAACCGACATCTGCCTGATAGCGGCAAATGAATCTGTACAGACCGGACTGCCTAACTGACAGCGTTTCTAAAGGGAAGTATCGGACGACGGTTATCACTGGCGGGACTGAATCATTTTTCCTTTCAGGATCCGACGCACCTGCAGAACAAAGTATAGACACAGTGGGTCACTGAAGTGTGGAGAAGTCACGCAGACCAGTTTCTCAAACAGATATAAATGTTTAGTGACAAAGGATCATTTAAATGGGTGTCTCGGAGTTTGTACCTGGTCTCCCTGCAGACCGTCGGGCACAAGTTGGGCCGGTTGCTCGTTCTCTAGGTTCTTGGAGCTGGGATCGGCTCCACGTCTCAGCAGCAATCGAACCGCGTCGGTCTGCGCCTGGCGACCCAGAAGAGCGCTGACCATGTGAAGCGCCGTGTTCCCGTTAAAGGCCTGGTAATGAAGTCACACAACAAAAGTGTCAGACATTGAACGAATGGCACGTCGGCGACACCTGAGACTCTATAATGTCTCTAACCTTGTCATTTACGACAGCGTAGAAGTTGGGTTGGTCTAGGAAAAGACGCAGAAGTTCAACGTTCGCCTCTTCGGCTGCCATGTGTAGAGGCGTGCGGCCGCTTTTGCGGTCCTGTTCGGAAGAGGCACGAGTTACGCTCCAGCACATCAGATACAATTGCACAAAACGCTTTAACAAAACAATGATCACCTTTGTTTCGATAGAAGCGCCCATCATCAACAATGTGTTGATACATTCCCACAGTAGCTTCCTCCTCTGCACCAGAGCCACAGTGTGACTTGAGGGGGGCGTCCCGTGACACGACAGCTCCTGCACCACGGCATTGTGGGACAGAACTGCTACATGAAGAGGCGTGAGTCCTACAAACATCAAAACAAAGCACAAAACCATGTCATCATGAGGATATAGTGCGAGTCCATAAGTGGAGAAACCCAACAGGTTAATGTGTGTTTGACTCTTTAAATCAAGTCATAAAAAGCAGCAGGTTAACATAATGTCTATATGTGGGCTTGCCAAAGCGGTACGACTGATCTGCTCAAACTTTCTTTAAAACTCCAGAACAGTTTCAACTGACCATCAAAGTTGACCGCCTCCACGTTGACGTGTCTCCCATTGGTCTGCATGGATTTCTGGATGGCCTGAGAGAAACACAGTGAGGTCATGTAGCTACAAGTCTTATGAAGAGAACAAATCTCAACATGTACCACAGTGTGACGTTCTAGGTGAAGTAACGTGGAGAACGATTGAATGACAGAGTAATAACTGCACTCGTGTTTGCGTGCCACCATTTGTCAACAAGTAATAACTGATAAAGGTGCAGGCGTGTCTTATCAAAGGGCTTGTGTTGTGCGAGCAGTCCTACAGAACGCGGGGAATTTTTTTGCTGCTGTTTTGAGGAAATACATTAGTCAAGAATGCTATAAGGAAGTCAGAGCGATGCCTGATTAAACAAACACGAAACTCCACCATGGAATTATTGATGATGAAAAAAGATAAAGAGGAAAAACTGGTTTCTGTTATAAATGCGTTTCTGTTTGAGTCAGGATTCTTGTTTATCAAGGTGTGGTGCGTTGTGCACTTTGCTTAAAATGTGTATAAACACAAAACCCATCAATTATTTTCAAAGTTGGTTATTTCCAAGCATTCTTGTCATTAGAGATTACAATACGAAAGTTAAAGAATTGACCGTGAGCCATAGTTGTAGCGATGAGTGAAAGTGGCACCTGTAGGGTTAAGGTGTGGCCCTTCTCAGCACAGACGTGCAGTGGGGATCGGCCCCAAAAGTCCAGGGTGTCGACTTCAGCTCCCAGTGAAAGCAGGTCTTGTGCAATCAGGTGTTGATTTGCAGCAACGCTCACCTGAAAGGCGCTCTGAGTGGAAGAAGAATCAGAAGAAATGAGTCAGTCTTAATAACGTTCATGTCAACGTCACACAGGTGCCGTTTCAGGAAGGAGGGTTCGCACGGATAATCGCCTCATGAGATTTCTTGGCTGTACCTGCTTGTTGTGTTCTTTCAAATCCAGCATGTTAATGGCGGCCATTTTTCTGGCGAGGACAAACGCCAAAGCTCTCCTGCCCTGCGCCACTGCGATGTGCAAGAACCTGTGAAGCAGCCAGCCAATTCACTGTTACTCAATGTCATTCAACTGTCGGACTCGTGAGTCTATTCAATAATCCAAAAATAAATGCATCAATGAAAATAACTGGAAAATACATGTATTTACATTAAAACAGAATCAAAATTGCACTCACGTGTCTCCATCTTCATCTCTGGAGGTGAGCTGCACATGGCTCAAGCCCATCAGTTTCTCCTCCTCTTGCTTTATCTGCCATTCAAAAAAGGAAACTGGCGGGGCGGCGACGGTCATATTAAACCTGGGAGCCATCTGAGAGCTCAGGGTTTGAATGGAGGGAGGGCACGTGCTCTCTTTGGACTGCAGTGGGTTGCAACCGGTGAAAAGGGGGTTTTCTACATCAGGGTAATGCAATGAATGACAGACTGGCATTGTGCATCCCTGTACTGTCACAGACTCAAAAGAGAGACACTCTTTAGACAAGAGATCTCCAATATCCTCGAACATCTCAGACTCACTGAAGAAGTTCTCACTTTGGAAGTGTGGAGACTAAAAGAGTCCAGAAAAGAAAGAAAACGATTCAAATACAACAATACTCTTCCTCACGACATGACCCAGCACTGCTGTCATAAGACACAACATAAAAACATCAGATGAATGAGTCTTCATACCGGGATGTTTCTGTCCGTGGTTTTGAGTCTTTTCACAGGACAGTAAGACAGATTCTCAGCACTCATCTTTCTTCCATGAAACTCATGGATTACAGCTACAAGGAAATAAATCATTTATTCAAGCAACTTCCTGAAACTGTTAACTCATAAACGACATCAAAGTTCGCCCTTACCTGGGAATTCAGTTTCCATCTGATATTGTTGAGCCTGAAAGGAGACACATATTTGAAAGAAATATAATGTAGTGGCTTTTTCACGTTGCTTTCTGCTTACTAATGTGATATAATGTGTGTAATATATAAAGTAAAGATACAATATTGACCTGAATCTCGCGTTTCTGCATGATCATCTCTTTCACTGTTTTCTTCACGCGCACACCTTGATAGCGACTCGCTTTCACTTCAAAGAAAAAAACTTCAGATTAAACCTATTTACTTCTATCAATATGAAACGTATTTACTTTAATCATCTTTATTATTACTGTCCTCTAAATACAATCCAACATCACAAGGGTTTTTATTTAATGGTATGCCAAGTGAGGACCGGTCTATCTAAAGTTGATTTCTTTAATTTGCCGCAGGCTTCAGATTGTAAATGTAATGTTATTGTGTTTATCGTACCGTTGGTGCAGTTTGTCGGGCTGTCCGCGTTATTATTCCAGCTCTGATCGGAATCAGAGATCGGAGAGCCGTCGGTCAGATTCGGTTCGGCGGGTGAAGAACAGCTGTAAAAGGAACTTAGGTTAACCGGACTCGTCATGATGTCATTGTCTCGGTCCATAAAAGCCGAGAAATCCTCGCAAACTCTGTCAATGATCATGTTTTCCTGCTCTGCTGTAACGCACTATAAACGAACGCTTATCTGAATGACGCGACACTTACTGTAGACTTTATTTATACCTGACGTCAGCGATGACGCCGCGCCCGCGACACTCCTCCTCACTACATTAACTTACCGGCGTCATACAAATCTCTGTAACTTCCCATTCCTGCGTTAGTTGAATCAGTCAACATGTATTACTCTGAAACAAGAAAGATTGGTTATTTTAACAAAAAATCCTAAAAAGAAAATACTATTATCATCATCCATATGATGTATTGACTTTATTAACCCATTTACAGAAGTGTTCTATAGCTACTGGTCAGAAACAATCTTACATTACTTAACTGTTTTGGTTCAAGACCTTTTGGCTATAAATTATGCAACGGTTATGTAATGTTAAACCACTTTATTGAAAACTGACAATAAAAATAACATCATATTCTATTAGACTAAATATCATAATATGTCAAACAAATAATTACAAGTCACCTGCAGGTCTATCAAGTGGTCAACTGTTCTCTTGATTTTTTATAATTGTCTAACCTCAAAAGAAAACAACAGTAAAGATGTTAAGATACCAGCTGTTAAAAAAGATCATTGCTGTATTAGATGAATGAATTACAAATGAAACAAAATGCTAAAATTTAGATTCTATTGGTTTATAGAGTAAAGTATTTTTTAAGACTTATGTTAAATCAATTTTAAAAAATAATGAATCTCTATCAGTAACCGTGTCATTCATCATCACTATGTATTAGAGAAGCGTATGATTCAGATGCGTTTGTGTCTTAAATAAAGAAGTTTGTAGATAAGAGTTATTTAAGGATCTTCAGTCCAAGTCATGTTAATTGGTTAACCAATATGTTAATGAACAGAAAAAATGATCCGTTATTGACAGATTCTGTCTGACCAGAACACAACAACACATATGCTGCAAATGTAAAGATTTGTAAAGGAAAATTAACATCAGAAGAATTAATAAAATCCACTGACTGGACAAATATTTAATAGTGAGAGTTACAGGACAATGTAAAACCATAAATACACCTTTTTTGTTTATTAAATGTTTTTACAAATGGCCAATTGTGTATAAAAATTTCTGGGTTGTATCCGATGAAGCTAGTCAAACTTTAAACCCCTTTACATCAAGAACCATAACTATAAATACATTGGTAACTATATACAGAATTAGTGTCTAGATCAACTTAACGGATAACCTTACTTTTATTCTAAACTTAGCTGTTATAAAACTAAAAACAAATGGACATACAGGCAGGTAACCCACTTTACAATGGAGTACAGACAAAGGCTGAGGGGAATAAAAGCAAATAAACCAGGTTAGGGCGTGTGATGGGTAATGTAGTCCAGGAAGATAAACAGTATAAACCCTGGGTCCTGGAGGGCCCCTGCCCAGCATAGTCTAGTTCCAACCCTAATCAAACACACCTGAATTTAATTTCCAAGTGATCCTAAATACTTTAATTATTTTAATTAGGGTTGGAACAAAACCCCGCAGGACAGTGGCCCCCCAGGACCAGGGTTCCCCACCCCTGGTATAAACAGATTTGAGCGTGACACTAGCATCCTGCCGTTTCACTTTTCAAATGCATGATGTCTTTAATTCAAATGTGTTTTGATTGGCTGGAAAAGAGATTACGACCATATCGCTCCTCTCTGTATCATACAGCAGTTGTTCTCAATTCCAGTTCTCGGGCCCCCCCCCCCCCCCTCCCAGAAGGTTCCAGATGTCTCCCTGTATGAAACACCTGATTTCACTTTGCAGGCTCCTTAATTAACACACTAACAAGCTGATGAACTGAATCAGGTGTTTTTATATATGGAGACATCCAAAATGATCTGGGAGGGGGGGTCCCGAGGACTGGAATTGAGAACCCCTGTCATACAGTATCTAGAGAGACTCTTACTTGATGTATACCCTGGTGTAAATGTACCTTAACCATAAACTTAAATCGTGTCTCTGTCTTCTAAAAGAATCCAGCTGTTGGTCCAGTGACATAAACCCTGTGTGCGAATGCAATGACATAAAAATGTTGATGGAATTGGTTAAGGACTAACCTTTTTATTTATAAAAAGTGCATTCTCATTTTTTTTTTTTAAATATCTGACATAGAAAAAAAGGTGAAATAAATTAACACTCATTGCATATGTCAGATATGACACATGCAGCAGACACACAGTATTTTTAAAAGAAACTCTCAAACAGCAAACTAGCTATATGAAATCAACCGACTGCCCTGCATGCCCTTCTACTGCTTCTAAGGTTACTTCTGGTTGTCTCGAAACATATCTACTGACAAATGCACAGGAAGACCGTGGCACTCTGGGTTCATAAAGATTTAGTGCACTTGAAAGAATATTTAAGAAAGTTGTACGTAATTTCATTAAAATGTCCATGTATGCATTTAATTCACAGTTGGTCAGAAGAAAAGCTGCGACATCCATTTAGTGACAATCTCACTAAATCTCCCACAAATCTTTAAGTTAACCAATAAAAGATCAAGTTGAACTCAAGTTCTGGCACAATTTCAGGGACAAGGCAGCCTGACAGAGTGTGTAAGTTACTGTACTGGCTAAGATTGATGACTTTCAGCTACTTTCAATCTGTCCATGTCAGGTGAGATCAAGAGCTCTTTAAGTGTGTTAGAAGAGCGGTCACATGGTGTTGAAGGCCTGTCCCCTGCTCCTTTAGCCTCTTCTTCCTCCTCTTGTCTCTGTACAGATGAGAGATACTCCTCTAACAGACTGTCTCCAGCGGTTGGCGTCACATTAACCAGAGATCGCACGGTCTCAGGTGAGCCGGCTGCACTGCTCAGGCTTTTCTCTGGCGCCCCCTGTCGTTCACCAGGAGAATGAAAGCCAGATTCAGAGATGGAGTTGTGGGTGGGCACCGGAGCAGCAGTGGGAACGCTGGGATCCAAAGCCAAATTCTGCACAACGCTGAGTTGCTGGTTGACTGATGCCTGCCATTCCAGCACAATCTGAAGCTGATGGATAAACACAGAACACTTAACACAGCAGTCAAATGAAAGTGTTAAACAATGTATACATTCAGCGGTGAGTACACTAAAAACATTTACTGGCCATACACGATGCTGCGATTTTAATACAAATATATTTTTGGTTTCAACGACAAATGATTTAGTTTTCCACTAGTGACACCTAACGTGTTTCTTCATCAGACAAATATTGAAAATAATTGCAACCAGTGAGAGTAACAGGACGAAAGTCAAACAATAAATTATATATAAAAAACCTGAGCTTTCCTTATCTCTTATAAATGTAAGTATTTAATAAAAAACATACTTTTCACAAAATATTTTGTACTTCAAGCACTGCAATAGGTTAAGATTCGGCTAGTGTAATTTAACTGGATATTGTAGACTTAAAGAAAATAGTTCAAACATTTTATGTAGAAGGTTCATTTGATTTTTAAACTTCCTTTAACTACTATGTCATTATCAGGTTAAGCAAATGATGACGGTCCTTACCAGAATGTTGTATTCTATTCTAAGCAAAAAAATTAATTGCCCAATGAACTGTAAATAAAATTCATATAGATTTAGAAGTTCATATAGATCCCTGATCTTTATTTTTGTGTAGTCTGTTTTTCCCTCTCCCTGTAGTGGCTGACCATTTGGAAGGGAGTGAAGACCAATTATCTCTGACACCTAAAGGCCGGGGTATACCATTTTTCCGCGTCGTCGTCCGCTTCGCGCGTGCACGCATCCGTGCAGCTTTCCAAGTATACTCCCCGCGGCTACACGCGGATGGCCGCGTTCGATACTATACGCAATACAAATGATTTCTTATTTAAATTATTACTCTAACAGGCCGTCAGGGCAGCACTGATTTGGTGACATTTACAGTACATTAAAACATTAGGATAGGTGAAGAAAAGTAACCCATACACCACTGCAAACAGAGTTTAGAACAAACAACAAGACAACAAAGAACAGGAATCAAACATTAAGGTAACAAACATGCTCCACAGCTTTCTGTTCTTGGAAGAAGTAAAAATTAAAGAAGAAAAACGATAGTGTGTGTGCAAATGCTGTCTATTTCCGCTGTATAATTGTTTGTAGTGGAGTGTCCTGTCTAAATATTTTCACTGTACGCGCACTGTCTCAAATTTTGGGCTGCACGCGAACGGTCTGCGCGGTCGACCGCGGACCCTCCTGATGACGAAAATTACGTCGCACGGATGGCGTGCATACGCGGACAGCCCTAGTATACTTTCAGCTTTAGCGCTGCCTATTTAAGAGCTGTTGTGGCACCTTACAAAGAAAGCTACTGAACCTAATCCTATTTGTTTGGAAACCCTGTTTGTTGGCATTACTTTTGGTTCAGTTTTATTTTTGTTCAGAACAAACAGTTTGGCTATATCTAGTTAAAGGCGAGGTGCATGATTTTTTTAAAAACACTTTGGAAAAGGGAGTCGGGCCGACTAACAAACACACTTGTAGCCAATCAGCAGTAAGGGGCGTGTCTACTAACCAACATTGTTTCCTGGGTTGCATATGTGTGGGGTGGGTCTATCAAAAGATGGTCCAGATTCTATTGGGGTAGAGGTGTGTTTGTTTAGGTGATTTCAAATGTCAACATTCAGAGATCACGCACCCCACCTTTAAACTAGCTCAGAGAAAGTGTGGGTGAGTGAGCTGACCCGGAAGACTTAGGGCTCTATCATACACCCGGCGCAATGAAATGCAATGCGCAACACAAGTGCCCTTTGCTAGTTTCAACCCTGCTCAATTATAATTTTCACGTTTAGCGCCACGTTATTTAAATAGAAAATGCATTTGCGCCCACTTTTGCGCCCATGGGCATTCTTGTCTGAAAACAGGGTGTGTTCAGGCGCATTGTTGTCGCGTTGCTATTTTGAGGCAACTAAAATAGACTACGCCATTGAACAACAAAAACCTGTCTAAAGTCTAAAGTCAATGGCGCAATATGTTTTTTGTTATTTAAAGAGCGCAGTAAATTATGTGCCTATAAACGGGGCGACGACGCGGGTTTGCTTATCACACACATGAATGTGCAGCAGCACAAAAACGCTTTTAAATATGAAAGATTAAAGGATTAAATGTATTATTGAGTCTCTTTAACATAAATGAGGACTGATTACAAGACGTTAGAAGGAGTAAAGAGCTGCTTCACCTGTAACCTGTTAAGTAAATAAATGCTTTGCTTTAAACAAATGCATCTGTTCTTAAATGTTTTTTTAAATGCTACCTTACAGATTTATTGTATATGATGACACTGTACCTGTGGATATGGTGAGATGAGAAACATTAACAAGTAATGCTTGTAAAAATCCCATGGCGCTGTTCTAGTGCTGAAACACTTCGGCGCTCCGTGGGTTTGTAAATTCTTTATCTCTTCTTTGTAGAGTACAAATCTTTTCTAGCATATTTGCAAATTATTTTTTGAGATTACAGTGATTATGTTGGATATCAATACATTTACAGCAATTTAAAGCCTGCTATTTGTACTTCTATGACTGAAAGAAAAAGGCTTTTAAAAGGTTTTAATTTAAAAAATTAAAATTTCAATAAAAATGAAAACAACACACTTTAAACAATATTCTTAACTGGGGGTCTTCTTCCTCCGCTTAGTTTTTCAGTTTACAAAGTCCGTCATCTAAATAGGGATTAGACATAGCGCCAGCGCAAGGGGATGAGACATAAGACTCTCATTGGTTTATTACACGGTACGCCCAAAACACTCCCATTACTCATTACGAGAATAGGTACAACCCTTTTCGACCGTGTCCCGTGTGCTTTAGACAATGCGCTTAGATTGTTCAAATAAGGCCCACAGTGTTCGTTTTATTCTCTCTTGGGAGTTAGAAACATTTTAACTCAGGAAATCGAAATCCTGCAGTTTAGACCAGAGTCGTATAAAGAGAGCGTTACGTCACGCTTTCACGTGATTCATGAAACGTTCTACAGTTCCAAACAAAGCCGGGCTGTCAATCTGTTTGCATTAGTTTAAGCGAGGCAGACAACTCAACTAACATATCTTTTCAGCTGTTTTAGGTAAATATTAACTTGTAATGTGATTACTATTTACTATGTTTTTAACTTTTTTACTTGGGAGTGATGGAGATACAGTAAATCAGTTAATAAAGTTATATAGTTAATGGTGACCAAGGTAACTGTGGTTTCCTATAGTCACTACAGCAAACACAGTTTATATAAACGGCTATCAATCTGCTAAAAGCATTATTATAAAACGGCTCATTCTGGTTCTTCATTCTGATTGGTTGAAACGCGTTCTAAGCCGTGATAAAATACCCCGTTAAACCCACGGTTCAGACTGTGAGTTCTTCACAAAAATGGAATTATCTCCGCTTTTGAAAATTTGAGAGGTGATAACTGATAAGAGAACAAATGAAGATAGGATGAAACGTTTTTTTTTTTTTTTGCTGATGTTGTTGGAAAGCGGATGGACTGTTCTTTCATTTGATATTGTATGTTTATTTAAAGAAGATTCTGCATTAAACTAAAACTGGGTCGGGCAACTTAAAAAAAAAACACTGACGGGGAAAGAGTTAAGCATGCTTCCATATTTGATCATCACTTCAACAGTTGCACGATATTAATGTTAATGTATATTTTAGATGAATGTTGATTTATAAAAATAAACACAACAGTCTTTAATTATATTTTCATTGTGTCTTTGCTGCGTCTGTGTTGCTTGAGAATTGCGCTCTGTTTCAGTCACACTTGATTCTGAGGAACTACTTTGTTTGGCGGAAGAGTAATATTTGTACTAATATAATTACAACTTATTTGTGTTTCATTTTGTGAAACCCTGCTATGCATATGAAGTAACCGTTTTATAAACGCAATAAACCCCCGTGAAGCAGTGGGGTTACAGTGCATTTTATAACAGCTTCGCGTCGTGCCTAACAACGCCCCTTAGCTGTTATAAAATGCACTGGTAACCCACTGCTTCTTGGGGTTTATTGCTTTATTCCTACACTTTTAATATATTAAAATCACAAAAAAGGCCTTTGAATTGCCGAATCGGTTATTTGTATAAATCTCAAAAGTCAAACATAACAGAAACAAACTAAATTCATATTTAATTACATCTATTGTACACATTAAATGTTGATATGATTACATACATGATTTTCGAGGAAATATCACTCATATTACATGTTAAACTACCAAACACAATGAAACAAGTAGCAGCAGCACCTGAATCTCAAGGATCTCTTGAGCGGTTTTATTAGACTTTAAAGTCTATAATGAGAGCTTACTGTATGGAGTTTTAGAAAGATTGAAATCTCCTCTTGTTTGCTGCTTGGGAGGTTGTTCAGGAGATCATGTGTGCACACCTCTGCCTTACCTCATTTTAAAACAGGAAAACCCCTAATTTTGACAACAGCTTTAAGTTATTTTCTGACATTTTATAGATATAGATGCAGTGTTATGCATCAGTTACTGATGAAGGCCAATTTAGTTTGACTGTTGAAATACAGCGTTCACTGATTATGCAGCTGAATAGGGTAAATCAGGGTTATGGTTAGTACTCTAGTATTCAGCTGGTCATATGATCTCAACAAGGTGACCACCCATATGTAGACAGACCTAAATCTTTCTCATCATGTATAGTAGGCAAATGAAATCTGACCTGCTTCCATAGGAACTTTACAGCTTCTTCCTGCACGCGTCTCTGCAGTCGCTCTTCTTCTTGTTGTTTGCGCAGTCTGTAAATGAAACTGCTTATAAGAAATACTTTAACTGTTTATAAAACCCATCTATCGAAAACATTTCACCTGGTTCTAACCAACTAGACAGGTAAATGAAAAGTGTGAATGGGAAGTCTTCTGTTCAACAGGACTTGACACAGCTGTGTTGATTAACTCCTGTACATGCTCACAAAACTGTGTAAAAATAATACGAAATCAGTTGGCAGTATTGGTTTTTGGCAGAAAGAAAAATGGCCAAAAAGTTATAAACTAAAGCTGAAAGGCACGCGGCCACTCCTTTAAGTGTGCAGCATTAAGATTTTACTCTAACTGCAGGCATTATCACAGCAAAACACGATACTCAAAACAACACAAAATTTCTGCGTGATGCTCCACTCCCAGTGATCGCACTTTACGTTATTTTGGTGCATCACTACTTCTCTTTTATCAAGCGCCGTGTTTAACAGTGCAGGTTTGTACCTCTCCAGTTCTCCTCTCAGATGGATGATGTAGTCCTGCATCCTGCGCAGGCGGATCTCAGCGCGCACTTCTCTGGCATGTGAGTGATTGTGGCGCGCCCAGTTTCCCCTCCACCAGGACTGAATCCTCACAGCTGCCTCCTGTGTCCTGCTGAACTCCACGTCCTCCTGCGTATCGCTCTGAAAAACAAGATCACCTTTTAACATATGCACTGCATGGTAATCTCAGATCAGATATCGGAGTGTAAAAGCCGATCTGAAAGATACCATTCGTATGACTAACAGGTGATCAAAGCACCACCTACTTTGACAGCGGCCGTCTCCTCCTCACACGGGCGGCACTGAACCGACGTGGCCGGAGCTAAAGAATCATCAAACTCCTCGTCGCAGCTTTCAGGAGGTGAAGAAGGCTGAACTGAAGAGTTAAAGGGTAGAAAGGCAGATTCAGAAGAGAGCGGCTTGCCATCAAGCTTCTCCTCATCCGACACATCCTGCAAAACCAGAGCGTCTGTGGCCACGGGTGGAGGGCGGGTGGCAGCAATTGCAGGTGAATAGGCAGCACCGATCCACGTGTCCATCTGAATTCCTGGATCTATTACATCTAGAAGCGTCACAAGAACATTCACTATGAGGAAAACACAATGACACTACGAGTCTTAAATGATCGATCAGTGGCCTGACCTGCATGAGCCATGACATTATCATCTCCAGTCCTGTGCACGCGCCCCTGCTGCACGTCTAGACACGTGGGCCGAGATGGACTCGGGGAACTGCAGTAGCGCGTTTGTTGCAGTTGTCGCTGATGTTGTCTGCAAACAAACACATCTTACTCACCGAATATGAGCTCATTTCAACCAGTCACGTTCGTTTTGGCCACTACCTTTGTTTGCTGAGGATTCTTTCAAGTTTAGCATCCTCTGCAGATTGTAAGGCAGTTGTGGCTGTCAGGGGACACGTGGAGGCCAGATACTGGAGCAGTTGTGCGTGCTGCCCAGGGCGAAACATTCGACCTTTCCCCTGACTGTAGAGCCATTCAGCTTTCAGTCTAGAAACATTTCATATGTTGCCATTAGTATCGCGAGTGCTTGCTTTAATAAATACACCAGTTATTTAATGTCTATAAAACAACGTCTCTACGTCACACATCAAAAGTGAAATCACGGTTAACTCTGTGACGTCACAGGTTTTGTGTTTGAAAACATGCCAGAGTCTGACTTCATACACGAATGTACACAGTCCGGTTTTTTTCATATTTTTGATGTTTTCCATTTTGTGTCAAACATTTAAATCACCATAGTTGCTTTTGAACCAACAACATCATATAAAAAGAAACATTTTTATATTTAAACATTAAACCTAACCCTAAACCCCTTCTTTCTACTTTCATAGACCTTTTGCGTGTTTGACGTTTTTTGTGGGCGGAGCCCAACTGGTGGCAGAAAGTGAATGCTTCTCAATAGCTGTGTGAAGCGTTTTAGCATTAAACTGTGATTTTTAAGGTTCCGGTGTTCTGTAGAAGTCTGTTTCCAATATATTTAAGTGTAATGTTTCTTATAAAGTTTTCACCAAGTTACATTTATTTTTTAAATAAATTAAAAGTTTAAATGGCTTGGCTACTGATATGTGTGCATGTATGTAATGTATATGTATTGTTCTTTATTGCTTAATCAATTATTTTTACAGTATGAATCGCTGAAGTACTTATAAGAGCAATACTATCATGTATTCTGTGTAATATCATTTATTAAATATTTCATCATTTTCTGTTTTCAATTTCTTCCTTGTATTTATAGCATACGCGTTTGTTCTAAAACTATTATGTTTACATACAAATTTATTTGTATAGGCCTGTTTATATATTATTAACACTTTACATTGTGTGTGTGTGTGCTATGTTTATATATTTATTAGTAAACATCATAATTTAGAACAAACAGGAAGAAGATATAAGGTAAAAAGAAGTAATAGAAAACGGAAAAAATACGAAAACTTTAATAAATGGTAATATTATTGATATTATGAACTAATTCAAATCTTTAATCTTTCTAAATAAATTATAAACGTGACGTGATGAAAACGCTATAAGAAACACATAGAGGGAACAGACTTCGACAGAACACCGGATATCTTCTCTAATTATTTTCTATTCAAATTATTAAAAGATTTTCAGATGATTTCATCACTCCAGTCTGTCCGGTTGAGGGCTTTTATTGCAACCATAAACACCTACGTTTATCTTCAAATGGTGTCTTCGATGACGGTATACTATAAAAATGAAGGTCATCTATTTTGGCATTCCTATTCTGACACTCAACAGCACAACAAAACATTTTCTAGTGAGTTATATTGTTCGTTTCACTCGTGTCTCATTCATTTCCACTGTTTTTCTGCCACCACATTCGCGCGTGACGTAACTGTGACGTTGACTCGCAAAAGGTCTATTGAATTTCATTTAAAGCAACACTATGTCGTTTTTTTACCTTTAAATAATGTCTCTAAAATTATTTCAGTGATAGAACAACTTTTAACTGGACAAATTGTACTGTTGCTGCAACCTGAGCAGCCTCCTAGCTGCTACAAGCAGACTCTGAAAGTGCCGGTGGAGGGTAGAGCACACAGCCCCGCCCCTCCCCCTGCCTGCAGAAGAGTGTCTGATACCAGGCACTGTTGCGCTTTTCAACCACATGGGGGAGCTGTAAGTCATTTTTACAAGGAAACTACATAGTGTTGCTTTAAAGGACAAGTTGGGTATTTTACATTTAAAGCCCTGTTTTCAGATTGTTTATGATGAAATAGAACGGTTTTGACTGAAATTTGGACATATGATGCTGGCCCGAGAATTTTCGGGTGTTTGTTGTATCAGCCTCCACCTCTACAATGGCTGTATAGGTGCACTGGAACAATCCTTCCCAAAATGCACCGAACTTTCATTTACAAAGACGTAAAACTCAGCGAGTGGTCAGGGGCGCCGACCGACACGCTCACACAAAAACCGCCGCAAAAGATGCTCTCCAACAGGTTTTATCATAGTTTTCGTCCAACTCCATTGACTTGTATTAGATGTGCTGTGAGGTATGGTATTACTCCGCGCCGGAAACGGAAATGAAGTTGTTTGTATTCTTGCAATTGGCAAAGGCGGATTATCGTCACCAACTGGGCTGGAGTGTCTATAGACGGGTTGCACGGCGACATCATTAACTGGTTGCGCGCGCAACCGAGAGGCAGAAAGAAAAGACGTGCATTGTGTTGTAGGCTAGTAGCGGTGTCTGTAAGTCAAAATGCCATGGTGTTGTTGCGTGGATAATAGTACCAACAGAGTCAGTGCTGGGTGCATGATGTTAACATACCAGTAGATGCGACTATTACGTTACTAGCCTAACATTATAATTCATACATGTATCACAGTAACACTGCAAAAAAAAAACAGAAAAACAGTTCAGTTCAATTTATTTATATAGCATGTTTAAAAACAACCATGGTTGACCAAAGTGCTTAACAATGTCATACACAAATAAGACAAATACAGTAAACACATCAAAATATAAAAACATCACAAATGTCTCTGCTTAGTCCAAAACAAAAGCCAAGGAATACAGGTGTGTCTTAAGCAATGACTTAAAAATTCCAACAGTCTCTGCAGTTCTTATGTGTACAGGTAAACTATTCCACAAATTGGGAGCCACCACTGAAAAGGCTCGATCACCTTTATTTTTAAATCTAGTTCTTGGTACATCGAGGAGCAACTGATTGGACGACCTCAGTGCCTTCACAGGAGTATGGACATGCAAAAGTTCTGATAAATAAACAGGTGCCAACCCATTTAAATTCTTAAAAACAAACAATAAAATCTTAAAATCAATCCTGCAGCGGACGGGAAGCCAATGTAATGAAGCTAGTACAGGGGTTATGTGCTCATATTTTTTAGTCCCAGTTAAAAGCCGCGCTGCTGCATTCTGAACTAACTGCAAGCGTTGGAGAGACGACTGATCTCGTTCGAAATAATGCAGGACGCATTATATACATACCAAAGAGCGGTGAAATCTGCTAAAACTAAATTTTTTTCCAACTTAGTAGCCAGTAATAGCCAGCGGCCTCAGGTTCTTTTTAGTATTTTTAACTCTGGTCTTTGTCATTTATTTTAAGCGGTACTTAAAAACAGATTCAACTAAAATTAAGTTTTATTTATATACAAACAATAAAGAACGCTTCAATAATTAAGGTTGTTGCAGTAGCGGATCAGCTCACCAAGCAGGCTTTCTGCCTCCTGGATGCGCGCGCACCCTGTAATGTTTGTAAACCTGCAATCCGTCTTTTATTCAAGCTCTCAACGAAAGAATGTACGGGTGTGAGGCGTTTGGAAAAATAGGTCCACCTGTTGGAAAGCATCTTTTGCAGCCATTTTTGTGTGAGCATATCAGTAAACACCCCTGACCACTCGGTGAGTTTCAAGTTTAATGCATTTTAGGAAGGATTGTTCCAGTGCACCTATGCAACCATTGTAGAGGTGGGGGCTGATACCACAGAACCCGAAAATTCTCAGGCCAGCATCATATGTCCAAATTTCAGTCAAAACCGTTCTATTTCATCATAAACAATCTGAAAATAGGGCTTTAAGTGTAAAATACCCAACTTGTCCTTTAACTTTCTAATCTTATGATCGATTACCAAGTGTCAGTTGTTTATTATGAAAAATTCCTACTACACATGATCCCTTAACTGTAAATTACCAGTAAAGACTACGTGTGAAAAGAGCTTTTGAGTGTTTTTGGATTAAACTTACGCCTCTTTTTGTGAAATTACATATCCATCCAGCACCTTTAAATTCAGGCACCAGCTCACCACGTACGGGCGATAATCACAGCCGGGCACAGACGGGGTGGCCATGACACAAGGGTTACTCATGACTGACAGCTGCTCAAGGCTGTGTAGTGGCGCCAAATATGACATCTGAATTTGAGACATTCATCAAAGACATTTACCTTGACAAACAAAGGACTAATACATGCAAAGACCAACTACAATATTGCCAAGCAAAAGATTGAGTTAACTGAGGTTTATTTTGATTGTGTGTTTCTGTTTACCTCAGCGAGATCTCTAATCTCATTCTCCGCTAGAGACAGGACAGTTAGACTCGACGGCAGATGAGCAGGAACAGTACACAGAGTCGTGATGATGTTTCCATGCAGAAGAAGTGTCTACAACACGTCAAACAAACATCATTTAAAAAAAAGCCTAATGCAACACAAGAATGATGCATTTGTAAAGTAAAATATCCAGTACCTTTAAAGCTGAAAGCTTTGTGAGGTCTCCAGTTTGAGAAATATTGTTGTCTGACAGATCCAGATGTTGAAGAGAAACACAGCTGCTCAATTGCTCGATGACCTGAACACACACACACACAAGACATTATCTTTGATGATTCAGACTTATTTTCAGTTCAGACACTAAATACTACACAACAATCACCTTTATATTGTTTCCAGAGAGATTGAGCCATTCGAGGTGAATCAGGTCCTTCAAGCCCTCAATATATCCAATGCTGTTGTTCGGGAGGTTCAACACTCGTAAGTTTGTTAGCTTTGAGACGCCCATCATGCGCACTAAACGGTTGCAGGCCACAGAAAGCTGTTAACAAACAGAAGCTTAAACTTCAACAGAACAGACATCAATAACAATCTCTCTAAACCTAAACAACAAATAAATATACCACACCTGCTGAAGAGCTTCAATTCTCTCTGTGTGTTCCAGTTTAATAATGTGGTTCTGGTCCAAAATAAGAGTCTGGGTCTCCGCTGGACAGAGAAACATTGAATCCAGTTTGTGAAGACCCTGATTTGAAAGATCCAATACTCCAGGACCTTAACAACAACAACAACAACACATAACCAGTCAGACGATCAGTTTTTATAAACAATAGAAATCTAAACTGAATACAGTCAGATAAATTATACGCTATGATAAACAGCAGAAATCTAAACTGAATCCAGTCAGATATTCATTATTATAAACAGCTGTGACATTTCATATCATGTCAAAAACAGACCAACACAGTTAGCTTTTCTTACAACACAGCGTAACGTAACTCTTTAAAATGCATGTACAACGTCACGATCTGCTCCGTCAAAGAATAAATAAAGTGCAATATATTTAGCTAATAAATATAATCGATTCATACGTTATATTTCTAATACCTTCGTAATTTGACATTTGAACAATCGCATCACTGACAATCGCTCCGTTTGTAGCCGCCATACTTCCCGCTTGTGTCACCGCCAAGCAACCGATCGTCAATTTGATTGGACAAATTAATTTAAGAGTTAAATTATATTTGTATATTTTTAACACACACCTGTATTTAATTAGATATCAAATTCTGGTCCATTTTGAAAAATATTAAACTTTCATTAAATGAAATCATTTATAACCCGCTTACCCACAATTCCCCTTCCTCTTCCCTAGCTGACTCGCCGCCATGAAGTGAGTGAGCTCTGCTATAATCTATAAACATCGTCAACTAAATGTTGTTATATTTGCTTTTAAATGTATTAATAAGTTGTTAATATGTGTAGTGTGTAAGTAATCAGTACTATTTGTGGTGTGTAGGGTCGAGCTGTGTAGTTTCAGTGGGTATAAAATTTACCCTGGCCACGGCCGGCGGTACGCCAGGATCGATGGAAAGGTAAAAATGCACAAACTTCTCTGTTTTATATTCTTGTGTTTTGTAAATGGTAATTTGGTGTTGATATTTAAGTGACACTAAGACCTGACGTTTGGAAAACATTTTTTTTGTCTAGCATTGATCTGTTGAGATAACTGTTAGCTTAGCACCTCTGGCTAACATCAGTTTAATAATCAATAGTACTGTAGCACGTTGTGTGGTAACCCAGTGTAGATATAATGTGATTTCACACAACTGGATGTTTAATACGTCGATATGTGTGTTACTGTTTTTCAGGTTTTCCAGTTTCTGAACGCAAAATGCGAGTCGGCTTTCCTGTCTAAGAGAAACCCGCGACAGATCAACTGGACCGTTCTGTACAGACGCAAACACAAGAAGGGCCAGTCTGTAAGTTTACTGCTTCTGCTCTCTCTGTACCATTGCTGCATAAACTGGTTTAAATGTTGCTAACTTACGTTAGTGTGTGTTAAACTTAACGTTTTGCTGGGAACGTAAAACATGAATGACCCCCCCCCCTCCTCTGTTATAGGAAGAGGTGTCGAAGAAGCGCACGCGTCGTGCTGTGAAGTTTCAGAGAGCCATCACTGGAGCTTCACTCGCTGAGATTCTGGCCAAGAGAAACCAGAAGCCTGAAGTGCGTAAAGCCCAGAGAGAACAAGCCATCAGGTATATTTCTCCCCCTGCTTTTATTCTTTTAGATTAGGAATGGGCAGGAGTACATCGACAATTGATCACAAAAACAATGATTGTGTGGGTTTAGTGTTTTTTTTTGTGGTGGTTATGGTGTCAATTGGAGGTATGAATGGTTCGTGTTAAAGGTGCCAGTGGTCCATAGTAAAGACTGGGGTCATGTTTGACTTTGTTGCGCTGCGCAGGCCAAACAGCGTATTGCATCAGTTTCATTGATTCAAACGCACACAGAAGTCCGTTCCCACGTCACCCTTTCTTGTCCCCGCAACGCTTCATTGTGCTGTACCGCTAACCGGTAAGTCCTCCAAATGCCACCATAACAACTTCAGGCGTATCAAGTACTCATTTTCAGACCTATGGATTACTCCAAATGACAAAATTGCACAACTCCAATTCAGATGTCTGTAAACTAAAATGAATTAAAGAGTCTCATTAGACTGTAAATTAGATTTTTTTTGCGGGGGTGAGCACTTAATTAAAATGGTGATGTGTGATTATAAAATCATTGTGCAAGTTCATAGTCAATGCTGCTCCACGTAATTGAAGTTTCTGCAGCTGAAACGTGCTTTTACAACACACATTGTGTGTATTATAGTAGTAGACACATACTACAGTACTGTACATAGAATACACTATATACATTTACAGAATATAGGGAGAGCGAGGCACAGTCTGTTAGTTTTGGCTCAGTCATTAAAAAATAAGTGAGTTTGATTTAATTATTTTTACACAAGCATCACATGCATCTCTGCTACAAATGACCATTTGAAGTTTGTTTCTATTACTTTCAATTCTTGGACCATTACACCAAACATGGCAGAAATGCAAACACTACACCTTAACCCATAGGTGGGGTTAACTGTAACTGGCAGGTTAGGGTTAGTTGTAACACTTGCTAAAAATTAAGTTTGCAGGTAAATACTTTAATACTATTTTGCCTATATACTTGAAGTGTATATTGTTTATGTATCTGTATATAATAGACTGTCACCGTTATTTCATCAAGTAAGATGTGATCCTGGATCAACTTTTTTTTTGTTCCTGGCTCTACAAAATATCTACAAAAAGTTGCTCAGAGCTGCAGAAATGCTTTCAAAATGATCCTATGTTTTAGTCAACAAGACACTGAGTAAGATGACAATGTTGGTTTTGGTATCTTACACACACAACTCAGAAATAGAAAAACATATGATTTTCATACCACCAAAACACTCTTTTATCAATAACTCTATAGTAAAACATTATACCTTTCCAAAAAATTAGTTGGAAACCGTCTTTTGGCAGCGCGAACACATTACGGGATAAACAAATCGCTGAACCCTGTGCAACCATGTAAACGATCTGTGTTGCAACTAACCCCATGTTAGTTTTTGCTCCGCCCCTCTATTATATAAAAAAATACAGTTTTTGCAAAATCACTCAGAAGTGACAAAGATATGTAATATAGGCAGGTGTGTAACAATAGAACACACTTTATTATCCAAAATGAGTCTGATATCAGTGCATAAATCGGTAAACTTGACTTATTATCAATAACTTTTAAACACAAACAGAACAAAATGCATATAACTTGAATCATTGGCAGTTTTGACGAGAATAATGTTTTATTGGACTAACCCTAAAACTTATGAATTCAATGTTTATTAACTTTACAGTTAGTTATGTACTTCACAAATTAGTTAGCAAATTACCGTTAAGAAGACAATGCTTGACTGATAACATACTAATGTAGGCTAATGTTTAATGTAGGGCACAATGTTTTTAGGACACGAACCCACAGTGTTGGTGCAGACTGTAGACTTTTATAAAACTGAAGCATCTGGTCTCCGCCCCTTTTTTTTAAAGTGAGGGTGTAAAGTTGCGTGAGCTTATTTAATCAATTGCTCTGAAATTAGCATGTGTAGTAACAACACAAGCAGCTGTAACCTCACATACTCTAAAATTAGTACGCAGCTTTGGGTCAGTTTAACCTCCTCAACACGGTGGATGCCGTGCCGAGATCAAAATGACTTAATTTTAAATATTCCTTTTAATATTTAATGGTCTGTCATGGACCCCATATGAGATACTGTTTGAAAGATTAGAATCTATACTCTGTGCAGATTTGCATTACTTCGTATATTTAACTGTAAGAAAGTTATTTATAATATCACCCCCCACATTTTTTATTTAATATTCACATTTCATATTTTCAAATGACAAACATGGACAAGTCTTATATCAAACGAAAGCTCTCATTCCCAAGAATATAGTTACATTATTTTTATTTTATCACATATCCAACAATCGTTGAATAAATAATTAGGTTAAATAAAGTTTTTTTTAACTTATGTGAAACTTGAGCGTCAGCTGCCTCATATAGCACACATTGTTACATGGTCTGTTAGTGGAGGTTGTCCTCTACAAAGTAAGTCCATTTACACCATTTGTTACCTGCTGGTAACAACCAGAACTGTCTCCAGTCTGAGACCACAGAAAAGCTTGAATTCCACTGTCAAAGACTGCGTTTAGAGCGCAATTTTTTTTTAGATGGTTCATACGAAACAACACGCATTAACAAATTATAATATTTGTCACAAATAGCAGCTTTTTATGTAACTTTAAAGGTCGTTCTGTAAATTATATAAAGATATTGCATTTATTTCACTGTATTTGGTTACACTTTACAAAGGAAATTACAAAGGGTATTATTTCTCCCTTCTGTTGGAATGGAATAACCTTTGTATGTAAAGCAGAGGGATATGTAAAGTGCTTTGAGTGCTGCAGAAAGCGCTATATAAATGTAACATTATTATTATTATTATTATTATTATTATTATTATTATAATTGCATGCATTCGGATACATATGGGAATCGTTTGAAATTGGGTAGACCTAATCCAGGTGGAAATCCCCAAAATAGCCTCTGTGCTTAAGAGGTTAAATGCATCAGTTCTCGGCCTCACCTCATTTACCTGCTTGCATTTTTACCAACTCGCAAGTGGACAAAAGAGATGGATTAGAAACAACAAGTGTAAACAGGAATGTGTCTCTTGTCCACTTATAGTCCAATTGACCAAACACATCTTAATACCAGGTGTAAATATGTTGTGAAGAGACCGTGTGACTTCCGCCGCCAGAACTGAGAGACTAGCTGAAGTCAGGAGGGGTTGGCGGGTGTCACTGCACAGTGACCTGGGTCACCAGCACCAAAAAAGTACTAAAATCCTAACTGCTGGACAAGCAAGTGCTTGCATCATTTAAAGCATTTCATTGATTTGTGAAAAACGTTCATATTTGATGCATATCTGCCGCTTATATACACCGATACAGATATATCTGAAACATGCTCATATCGGCCGATTAAATTGGCAAACCGATAAATCGGTCGGGCTCTAAATATAACTATATAACTGATTTTTTTCAGGGCTGCCAAGGAGGCTAAGAAAGCTAAGCAAGCAACCAAGAAGGTTTCTACGCAGAGCGCTAAGGTAAGAAACGCTTAAGATTAGAATAACACAGACCATTTAACTTTATAGGGCACTTTGTTTTCACGTTTTGGATGTGATTTATTTGGTGTACAAATATGACAAGCCCAAGTTTCATGTTTTGTGTAAGAATGGTGTTTATGAATGTTTTTCGCCCCTTGAGGCGTTGCAGTGCGACTGATTGTGTCGTTGCTGTGTCATAAGGTGGCGTAGAGTAAAGGATTATGTCTATACTCTGCACCCCTTAAATCAAATGATGGGTGCCTAGTGTCATTTATAGTCCTACAAATTATATTGTTGTATAAACAAATGGTGTTGCTTTAACTGATGTTAAATGAATGGAGTCACTAAAACTGAACTGTATTGTGCAGACCTGCCAACCTTGAAGACATTTTTATGAGTACAACATTCCCCTCCGCACGTGCGCGCACCCGGCAGCCCAACACTTGCACTCCATCGTTGCACAACCACCAGTAACACCAGGCACAGTGACCGAACACTTTAAGTCCTGTACCTTACACCACAATGCATAATATATATATACACATTATATACTTTCACCAATCAAGGTTTATTAGTTTCTTCATAACCATATACAAGTAGACCATAAATGTTATACAGTTACTGCAATCACTCCAACATTGAATTGAAAACGGGAGGCATTGCCCATGGAAACTTCTTCCACCTGAAAATCTTGTCAGAAATACAAAGAATGCCCTCAGTTTACTTTTAAGTAAATAAATCAAAACATTAAATGTGCAAAACCAGCAGTTATCAATGTCAAAACCAGGCCTATATACATCTGTGTTAAAGATGAGTCAGACCGGGTTATTATGATTTACTCATAAAGCAACATTAAATAGTGTGCTTTTGCAGTTGTTACTTTAGGCCCATTTAAGTCTGCAGAGACGAGATTATAGGCTAATAAATAACACGGGTCAGATTTTTTCAGATAAACATGTTGGCAGGTCTGATTATGACATGCATACTTTGTTAGTATCACTATGAATTTAAAGGTCCAATTACAGACCTGTGGACATTTATTGTTACACTTAGTAGTGCTAATGTACATCTTTAAAACAACCTTTATCCGTACTTCCACCACTTATTTATGTTTATTATATGCTGTTTTTTCGTGTTTTAAATGTTTAATGTATTGTAAAGTTGCTTTGCAACAATGCAAAGGTGCTATAGAAATGCATTTGATTTGAGGAACATGTTTTTTATTGTTGTCGTTTTAGGCCCCTTCCAAGGCTGCACCCAAACAGAAAATTGCCAAGCCCATGAAGGTCAACGCTCCACGTGTTGGTGGCAAACGCTGAGAATAATGTTTTGGTATTTGGCTCATTAATAAAAGTTTTCAGTGTCAATCCATGAAGTGTCCATGAAACATTCATTTTCACATGCATTTTTTTCAACATGTCTGCTTGTTTGTATTTAAAGCAAAGTTTGTCTGTTTATGAGAAAACACTCATGTGCTTAAACAATCGATGCTTGAAAATTAGTATGCAAGAATCACGTTCTTATTTTGTTTGATTTAACCAGTCTAAATTAGGGTTAATGTGATTTTACTTGTACCACCTTTCTATCGGTCTTAAGTTGATAGTTTGCACAAAAACGAAAGTTCTGTCTTTATTAACTCACCCACGTTTTTCGAGACCTGTATGCTTGTTTTTTATTGTATTGATCGCAATTTTTTTATTAAAGAAGGTTAACACACGGTTGATGGTACCCATGTTATTTGTTTTTCCAATCATTGAAGTCACTGGGTACTGTCAGCTTGTGTGGTTGCCATTATTTACCAAAGTATCTTCCTTTCTGTTAAACGGAATAATAAAACTTTTACAGGTTTAGAACAACATTAAGGGGTGAGTAAAGGACAGAATTTTCTTTTTTGGGTGAATGACCCAGGTGAAAACCTAGTGCGCTTTCATGGTGTACTTGAAGTGCTTTGTTTTTGCACACTTGTTGTGTACTTAATATACTGGGAATTCATCTTTAGTACTACTTAAAGCCTGGGATACACTGCACGATAATTGCTGTCCCAGACGAAAGATTGCCATCGTGAAACTATCGTCGCGATTTCTGTGATCGTGGCTCTCCATCGTTGGTCCTATGTCGTACAGTGAGAGAGGTTAAAAGACGGCCGTTTTCCCGGTCTTGCGTCCAAAGATAGCCTACGATAGTTTTCTGGCAGTGTCAGAAATTCGGCATGATTACCGCACAGTGTGTTTGCTGCTACGACCTGCGCGCCGGTATTTGTTTACCACGAGCGCATGCTGGTGACGTTGCGCAACGTGTGACGCAGCCGCCGATGCTTCCGTGTCATCATCGTACAGTCTACATGCCTCTCGTACCCGAGTTTAAACGATACATGTCGCACAGTGTGATAAGGTAATGATCTTATAAGAGGACAAAAATCGTGCAGTGTATTCCGGGCTTTAGATGTTCTTGGGATTATCTAGGTGTGCTTCATTGTGCTGTTTTGAGACACCATAAATATAAACTAAAATGCACTTTTAATATACTATCTCTGTATTAAAAAATGTATTTAGTTAAAACTTGCATTAAACTTGAACTCAACTTTCATACAAGAATGGGTTCACATTTACTACAAGTTGTACCTAAATGCTTTTTTAGCACGTTTGAGTTTATATTTATGGTGTCTCGGGGTGGCACAGTGAGGTGCACTTGGATGATCTTAAGAACATCTTAATAAGTACTAAAGATTCATTTTTGGTATAGGTACAGGATTGGTGTGAGAAAGTGGAGCACTTTGGGTACACTATGGAAGTGTACTACTTTTTCACCTGGGGTTACCTTTAATGCTTACTGTAGCAGCGGTCAGTTGGTAAAGAACCTAACCTATTTTATAGAGCCTGTGATTTGTGTAAAGTATGCACCATAGCACACGAGTCGACACAACAGAAAATATCACGCATGTTAACACACTTTTGTCTTATTGTGCACTAGATTATATATTTGACTCACCTCTGTTATTTGACATCATCCCTTACAGCTGGAGAGACGTTAGATGTTTTTCTGTGCTAAATGTTTCAACCGGGTGTGCCTCATAAGTCTTGAAAAGCGAAGCCTCTGGCTCTTTGATCGCCCCCTGGTGGCTGGTTGCATTACAAGTCATAAACCTCGCCCTCTCCATTCAAACGAATGGGACTTGGCTCTAAATAAAAACAACTATTTACACTTCCAATAAGAGTTTCAGAAAGATGGTTTTGGTCCTTTCAAGTAGTTATCACGCTGATATATGTTCAAGTGTTCATTTTTGTGATCAGTTTAATTTAAGCTAGTAATTTGATGCTATAAAAACGGGGCGTGTCATTATAATTGGCGTAGTTGAATTGGTTGGGCGGAAGTTTGATACAGCGGTTCTGGCCCCACGGATGATTCCTGCGCATGCCTTGGCTCCAAACTGACGTTTTTACGTAACATGGCGGCGACCGTGGTCGGACATTTTTGGCTTCAATTCATTACAATAGAAGGAGGCGAGTTAGCCTGACTACGTCAGACTTCGTACTTCCGCTAAATTTCATTACGGTTCTGTACTCAGTCTGAGATACCTCCCATTCAAACCGTTTTCCTCCGGTCTCAAAACGACCGTCCAATCAACGAACAGAGGGGGGCTGAGAGCCGTGACGTAGACGCTAAACGCCGAATCACGGTTGTAGTTTGTTGTGGACATGGAGGCACAGAAAGCTATTTGCTCTGTTGTGGAGAACCGGCACTTGCCAACTTAAACCTGAACAAGAAAAGTGTTTGTTAAACATTTGAATGGAGATTATGTTGTTGCCCTACTCCCGACAAGTTTTTGGAAAAGTTTAATTTATCAACTTTACCGATCGTCAGCGAGAAACTGTGTGCAGCACAGCTTGACGTTCACAACGATCGAGAAATCATGGAATGGAATTATATTGTTCACAGTTAATGGTGGAGGACGCGTGGGCAAACATTCTTTGGTGACATTCCTGATTAACCAGAAAATAAGGTAGGAAGATTTAATTTACATATGGTTATGGTTGTCTGGTGGAAGAGTTTGAGAGGAGAGAGGGGCGTTCCTCCCGTTAGACGTGAGTGGAAAGCCACCGTAAGGATAGTGTTCAACTAGCTCTGGCCCGATTTACTTTACATAATCTGCAAAAGTCGTTCATAGCCATGTTAACTCTGGTATTTCGCTCGATTGGTTTATACGTGTATTTTACAGCAGAGATTCGATGCGGCTGATCCGGCGCATAAAGCACATCATATCTAAATGTTATGTGTGATTGGCTTACGTTTAGACCAATGATTTTAAACTTCAGACAAGCCCCTCCCACGAGAAGGAAAACGATTGTCAATTGTGCCCAGCCAGACTCTTGCTGCGTCCGAAATCGCGTACTACCATACTATATAGTATGTAAAATGCCCTACTTTGCCTACTATATAGTATGGAGGTGGGCGGTTTCGGACGCAGCGTCTGTCTATGAAGCGAAGCAAAATAGCAGAGGATGGTATTACCAGGCTAGAGGCGAGTTTGCATCGTCCATCTTTTTATTTTTTACAGTCTATGGTTTCAACATGCTACAAGACAACTAATTGGACACGTTTTCTTTTTTAAAGCCAATCGTAAGTATTGGCAGTATTGTTTATACCCATTATGTATGGAAGATTACGAACAAGATATCTAAAACAGTAAGAGGCCCGTTTCTTGTACATTGCTTGCTCCGTTTACTGGATTTGATTGTTGATGATTTTGGATTATTTGGTTCTTCGAAGCAACAAATTTGATTATTCTTGAATGACAAGACAAATGTGCTACGGACCACACTCATTTGATGTTTATTAAAATGTTCCTGTAGAAAACACCGCAATCTGTCGTCTTTTACCAGCACTAATTGATGTCTCTCAAACAATATTACTTAGAACCAACAGAAGTTCACAAGTTTTCTCTTTTGAAACTCTTTATTTAAACAAGGACTGTGTGTTACCACGTCGCTTTGCTGGGTAAAAAAAATCTCACAATACATGACGACAAAGCAAAATTAAAAAGTTTTTTTTTTTTACATATTTTCCTTATCTCTGTACTTTTTACCAGACGTTTCTGTGCAGACTCCGCATATGCCGGACTTTAATTTCATGTAGACACCTACAAATATTGTTGCACTTACAGATTATTTCTGTAGGACTGTCATCTGAGAGGTCATGAGATACAGTAGCACTTTTTGCTCTTTTGATGTAAAATGAACATTAAAATGTTTACCACACGCTTGGGTTAAAGCAGTGCTTCTCAATTATTTTCTGTCACGCCCCCCCTAGGAAGAAGTAAACATTTCGTGCCCCCCAACTCTCTGCCGCGACTGTAAATAGTATCATTTGTCTATAAAATTACACATCTGCAAAACATTGTATCCTTATTAACAACAAAGAATAACTTTATTAACATTGTTTTTTAGTCTGTAACAGAAAAGACTTAAAATGCATCAATTTGCCTGAAATAAAAAAATCTATCCTTATTTACAGTATATTTTTGACCATTTAATACTGAAAAATTTAATTAAATATAATCAATAAATAATAATAAAAACCGCAAGCGGCTTATCAGCGTGTATGGGGTGTAATGTCTTTAAGTGAAGGTGCAAAAAAATCACTTCCTGAAAAAGTATTTTCCCCGGGGTCTCGCGCGCCCCCCCTGGTGTCGCTTCGAGCCCCCCCTGGGTGTCCCGCCCCACTATTTGAGAAGCACTGGGTTAAAGTGTTTGTCTTACGTAAAACTACACAAGAGGGGAAAACACCATCTCATAATAATAACAAACATCAAGAATTTAAAGCTACTTTGTTAGTAATTAAAGTGTTGTATTGGTTGTGGATTTAAGGAGGAGGAGCAGCTGCTCCAGAGATGATCTATTCTGTACAATCAATCAGTTTATATTAAACCTAAGATTAATCTCTCATAGGAGGCATAATGTGGATGTGCAGGAACCCTACCTGTTATAATTCGGCTTTTTAGTCAGGTAAATTAATTCAGGAGCATTAAAGTTTGATTTCACATCGATTTTAGTCTTTGACATTGCCTTACTCAGTCATTATTAGACTGTTTTTATGTTATGTAGGATAATTTCATGTAGTAAATTAAAAATAGCTTTAACTGGTATTACAAAGGAAGGGTCATTTCTGAAGTGCACCTATTTCATTGCTAAAAAATAACATTGTGTATTTGGTATAATACAATGTGTGGTTTATGATAAAAAAACATTTTTTCCACATACCGTACATTTTTGTAGCTCCAGATATCCCTGTCTTCTTGAAACTCACTGATTTTGTACAAAACTCATGGATGTCCCTGATTGGCCAGCTAATCTGTACGTTGTGACTGGCCTAAATACCTCTGATGTCAGCTGGAAGTGTGACACTCCTTACCATGTTCAAAAGATTCGCTCACAATGCAATGCTGACAGAAGTTAACTTACTCGGGAAGTAAACTGTTGTCTATAATCAGTGTGTTTGTTGTAGTCCAAGAAAAGAGATTTACGTTGGAGACGATAACTTTACTTTGGAGTTTATTGCGTTTGCATATCGTTAACATGTACTAATAGACATCTACACACCAAAGGAAAACAAAAATATGGAGTCTCTGCATCAAACACAGACATCTGGCCCAGATACTAGCCCTAACTACCCTAAACCTGATGACAGCAGCAGATCTGCATGTAGGGCTTTCTGCATCTACAGTGGTCTTTAGCTATGCTGAAAAGGCAAATACACTAAATGATTTAGATAAGGAAAGATGCCACCAGGGCCGGATCTAGACGTTGATTGATTACCATTTGGATAACCATATTTTAAATACCATAGTTACACAGGTTGTTGATGTTGAGACCATAATGAACCCGTGGTTATTGTGGTTTTGCTGCAAATTAAACAACAATCAAAAAAGTGCTTAATTAAGTTATGTAACCAACTTGCAAAACTATTGGTGAAATAATTGTACCATCAATGAAATTACAGATTAAATATTGTATTAAAGCATCAGCACCTGTAAATCTGAAGATAAAAAAGATTCTGCCTGTTTAAACCCAGTGTACAAGCTTACCAGTAAACATTGTTTTAACAGATGTAAAATTGATTGATTGTATACAAAGTTCATTTCTTTTTAAATTTCCATTTGATATGTAAAATAGCATTCATACTCGAATTAAAAATGTTTTTATTTCGGACACTCACGTCATCAGTGTTGTGTTGCTGATAGTTTAAACTGATAGATTTCATATTTCTCTTGTACGTGGTGAATGTGCAGTACAGTGAAGTGCAGGATCGTGTGATGCTGACCGGCAGACACATGGTTCGTGATGTGAGCTGTAAAAACGGCAACAGTAAGTTGGGCTGATTCTTTGAGTTTGTCACTGAGGACATTCAACGTTACAAAGAAGGTCGTATGAGAGGGCGCTGGTCAGGGAGAGCGAAGGCTTTGAGGAGCACATTATGGGATGGGAGTTCATCTCTCATATATGAGCTTAACTTCTCTCTTTCATACATGTATTTAGGTTTGTGAGGATCATCTGTGTTTTTTTCCTCCAGCACACAACCCAAGCTCTGTAGATGTTCTCTGAAAGTGAGACATTGAGTTAATAATTACAAGAACAAAAACCATGCATATAAGTGTCTAAGCTAAAGATTTGTGAGATGACAAAATCTCTTCCTTGTTTAATTGGTAACAACACCACCACATAAAAGTCCAGACACATTGGCTTAGAAGGCCATTAGAAACATCTTCTCTCAATTCCTTTTAGTAAAATGCATTGTTAGGTTGTATTTTAACCCTAGTCCTCCATCATTGTGTATATAATGTTGAACTTTGCACAGTTTAGGAGATTGAGCATGAAATATATGCGCTGAAAGATGTCTCTACTGATGAACTGTGGGTTTCTAAAAAAATGTCCTCTTTCTATTTCAAGCTAGTTTTGAGTTTACCTGACCAGTAAAGACTACTGAAGCTTTATTTTTTGTAAATAACTGGTTTATTTGGGTTGACCTTCTAGTTGAGGTTTGGGTGAGGTGGCCCCTCAAGGCTTCTCCAGTTTCTCCGAGTCGCGTGACTTTTGTTGATAACAATGCGTTTGTCATTTAAGTCTAAAAGGATTTGAAAAGCCTTAAAACCTTTCAGGTTGAACAGGGTTTCTGTCATAACAATCTGGTGAAAATGACAACATAACCAACATTTAAACAATTCAGAAATGATCATAGCCTTTATTGATCATGTATTCAGTTCAATTGCATGTGCAAAAGTTTGTGCACACAGCAGTCTTAGATAAATCTGCACTACGCTTTATCACAGACGCATACAATTTTGTGTGGTTCTTTAGTTATTGTTTAAATTTTTTGTTTAACTGCAAATCATATGGCCACGTTGTTACGTCTGATTTTTCCAAATGTGATGTGGACCGTGTGTAGTTGAAAACTTTGACAGGGATATTGCTTTTATCTGCACTCTGCATGCATGTGTGTGGAGAATTGCTCTACACGAAGATTTGTTTGCTCATTTGTGACTTTAAGACCTTAATGTGATTTTCTGTTTTTTTGTTTGACTGATATTACTATTGGCATTTGTTTGTTAAAGTACAAACATTAAGGTCATTTTATGCTTTCTCATTAAAGAACCTTGTCTTGCATAAAAACGGTGGCTTTTGATGCTTTTCAATGCTCTTTAATATCTAAGCTTAGTGGCATTTTATTTTGTTAGTTTCACATTCCATCTGCAGTAAGAAGGCTTATAGTTACAGAAGCTCAGTTTTAAGTTGATTCAGACCAATATTAATTCTTCAGTCTACTCTGATTCGTCTGGTGGCAGTAAAGCTCAGTGATGTTTTGTTGCTACAGTAACAAAGATCGAGACCTTGAAGTTGGCTGAATATTGAAATTTATAAGATTAGTTTATGACAAGTTTAGTATAACAGTCTATCAACAGAGCCATATTCAGCTCAACGTATGCCAGAGGATATCATACAAAGGTTATTTAAGAGAAGATTTGTTTTACAATGTGCAGTAATGCTGAGCACGCTTGACTCGTAGATAAATAACCCCGATGACCTGCATGAAACTAACTAGCTAACCCATCAAACAGACAATGAGTGAAAAGCACCCTGTCTTAAAGTCTGTGCTTCTGAGAAAAATAAACTCGTGTTCATCTGGAGAAGGATCTGATACGGTGATGTGGGTCTGATAAGCACAAGCCCTAAAATACTGTAAGTGTGTGTTGTGACGAGTCCAAAGATAAATTACACTGCTTAGTTTATAGCACAGCAAATTAGATATTATAATGCAATGTAACATTATAAAATACAAAGTTTTACCATACCATGACCTTGCATATAGAAAGCTACTCTAGACTTGCTATTGGCAGTTGTATTTGAGTAAAAAATAAATAATGAGCCGAGACTCCACACGTTTGTAAATTCTTTAACTCCTGTTTGTTACAAATAAAGTATTTTTAGAGTACAAACCTTTTCTTGCATATTTGTAAATTATGTTTTGAGATTACACCGATCATGTATGCTATAAGATGAAACTCTAATTGGTTCATTGCATGTTACATCCAAAACGCACCCATTACTCTTTACTAGAATAGGAACAACCCTTTTAGACTGTTAGCTGGGTGCACAAACAATTTTTTCGTTGTTAAATTAGCAAAAGTGGATTCGGACACCACCCTTTAGACTGTGCACCGTGAGCTTTAGACCATGCACTTATATCGTTAACCCTTAAGATCTATATTTTTAAATGTATTTCACAAGCAATAAATACATTTCTAATTTTAGAACCCATATGGCCAAAAACATTTCCTGGACAAAATAGAAAACTTTACATAACATGTCTAAAATATAAGTATGAAATGTATAAGTATGTATAAAATATAAAATTATAAGCATCTTTTTGCAAATTAAAATATATCTAATTTTAATCTTTAGTTTTTCTTTCAATGGGACATGAATATAAATGCTTTAAAATCTATTTATTTTTATAAATATATTTCAAAATATACAACACACGGTCAATAAATAAATTAGTGAAAAATACATTTTTGTAAACATACCGTACTTTAAAATAAATTTCGCCATACACTATATTGCCAAAAGTTGTGGAAACCCCTCCATATCATTGAATTTAGGTCTAAGGTGTATAAAATCAACCACTTAAGCATGCAGACAGCTTTTACAAACATTTGTGAAAGAATGGGTCGTTCTCATGAGCTCAGTGAATTCAAGCGTGGTACAGTGATAGGTAGGCACCTGTGCAATAAGTCCGTTCGTGAAATTTGCTCACTACTGAATATTCCACGGTCAACTGTTTATAATATTATAACAAAATGGGAGCAATTGGAAACAACAGCAACTCAGCCACGAAGTGTTAGGCCACATAAAGTCACAGAGCGGGGTGAGAGCGTGCTAAGACGCACAGTGCACAGAAGTCTGCAACTTTCTGAAAAGTCAATAACACCACACCTCCAAACTTCATGTGGTCTTCAGAATAGCCCAAGAACAGTGGGTAGAGAGCTTCATGGAATGGGTTTCCATGGCCGGGCAGCTGCATCCAAGCCTTACATTACCAAGTTCAATGCAAAGCGTTGGATGCAGTGGTGTAAAGCATGTCGCCATTGGACTCTAGACCAGTGGAGACGTGTTCTCTGGAGCCACAAATCTCGCTTCTCTGTCTGGCAAACCGAACAATACTTACTGCATTCTGCCAAGTGTAAAGTTTGTTGTGGGGTTGTTTTTCGAGGGTTAGGCTTTGCCCCTTAGTTCCAGTGAAAGAAACCCTAATGCTTCATCATAAATTTTTTAAAACAATTATTAAGAGAATATTAACTTACGTAACAAATACTACATAATGATTTCAGTGTAGAGTGGAATAGCGTGTGTATTAAGGGAGACCGGGGCTGGTTATCTCACGGGTTGGTTGTCACATTGCTTATTACAGACACACTACATGGCGCTGTGGTACAATTTTGATATCAATCTGTTAGCCTTTAATAACTTACTCATTTGCACTTGTAATTTTGCTGAGCAGACACAAAACATTGAGGTTAGGAGACAATTTTTTATTTTTATGGGTCAGAGTAAATTTTTATGTTGGTGTTGTTTTTGTGTTGAGATCTTGTAGGATATTAATCATTCAAAAACAAAACACTCATTAAAAAGCTAAAAGTAGTAGCTTTATTTTGAATCATCTTTTAGCGATCAAGTTAGAGCCGTGTGGCAGCTAGCTTATCATGTTTGTCAAGAAGTCAGTTGGGGTTGGTTGTCACATAAGAATATTGGACATGTAGACCTTTTAAGACTGTTTGTCTGTTTGTTTGTTTTTGTTTGCTGTTAAAATAAAATAAATAAAGCATTAAATAAAGAGGTTTTAACACTAAAAATTATTTCTTTTTATTTCTCAACACAGAAGACAATAGGCTTTATGCCCAGCTGCACTAATTCCTGAACTTCAGCCAGCTTCTTGTTTCTTGTCTGCCATTATTGGACAAACTGATTAATCCAGGTGTGCCTGACCTCAGTAGTCACAACAACAATAATCAGACACATCTGGATTGGTCAGTTTGTCCAATGGTGGCGGGCAGGAGGCAATGAGCTGGCTGGGGTTCATAGTGCAGCTGGGCATAAAGCCTGTTCAAGTAACTGATCACCCGCTTTAATCCCATTGTTTAAACATTAGGGGCATTAATAACAACTATCATAGGGGTGGATTCATATTAAAACTTATTTGCCGTTTCTAGCTTAAAAAACTAAAAAGTTACACATTATCTTTTCAGATCCCAATTTATCACTGAAATCCTATTGAACCTCTATAGGGACAACCAACCCCATACCCTGTGATGGGGGCTGGTTGTCACATTGTGTCAGAGTGTCTTTGATGGTTAATTACTTCCTGTTACAATACAATCGAAAAGTAAAAAGTATACACATTTAAAGCTAAGACTCCAAAGTTTCATTTCATGTAGGAATTACTGCTGAAAGATTTTTTGAAGATGAGCAATTCATGCATGAGTAAAAATTGTGACAACCAACCCCGGTCTCCCCTATTTGTCTTTTTGTGGACCAGTGGTGAGGCTACAGTACATAAAGTCCCACACAGTCAGAAGAGAAACAAAATGTTTTATGGAAAAGCAGAAAAAAATCACACATACATTATAATAATCTCATAAATAATAATCGCTCAAATATGCATAATTTAGAATTAAATAACTATTTATGAAGTGTATTATTTGCATGTGTTAACAAACCCTTACAAACGTTAAGATTCAATTCGTTTTAAACAATTTGAGCACAAAAAAGTGTTAAAGTGAGCTGGTTTCTGTGCACGCACGCACGCACGCACGCGCACCCGCGCGCACGCACGCACACACACACACACACACACACACACACACACACACACACACAAGCGCTTGGAATGTTTCAAAAAGCAAACAAACAGAAAATCTCTCTTTTTGTCATGGCACATATTCTCATAAAATCGGTCAGTTATGTCTTAAATTGAACGCAAACACAAACATGTTTGCGTCATTATGGTAATCAAACAACAGAAGACTAAAGGAAAATCACTTAAATAGCTTTAAAAATATTAAGTATATTTAATTCATGGAATAAAGAAAACGAAGTGTTATTATTCATTTGATTGTATTTATGTACCTAAATATTACTGTTAGATCGAACTTTATTTGTACCTTTTTTAATTTTTTAATTTTTATATTCTTATAATCTTTTGTTTTTACTTTATTTTCTGCTGATCTAAAAAATTCTAATTTTTTGCTGATCTGAAAATTATTCAATCCATGACTCAAAATGTAGATAATATAATCCGTTTAACCACTATATTGTAAAATGATGTAATTTGAGAATATGCACTGAGGTCCACTCTATTTAAAATTTCTGCTCACTGCTGTGGACTGAATAAAGTCTATGCTTATATAATATAGATTGGCCTTTCTTTATTCAACATTCTTTTTACAGCAAAACTCAATGCCATGTTTTATTCTTGAAGTGATATTGTATGATTATTAGATTCACTGACTGTGACTGCCGCACGCTCCCCATCTGTAGCGCGCGTGCACAGCTAGAGCTTAAACGAGTTCATGTTAGCGTCATTTTGGTTTAAACTGATAAATAATCATATGTCAAAATAGCTGTCTTAGTGAGTATCAGATTAAACTATTGGTTACTGTATGTATTTTACATTTTATTGCATTCGGTCTTAATAGGCTAATACTAATAAACAATACTGTACATGTAAATCTTACATTTAATTTAATTACAAAAGAAGAAGAGAAAATCGCTCGCTTCTGTTACAGACTGTAACTTCGTAAAAAAACCCAATACATATTTACATATAGATTAATTTTATTTATTTACTTGAGCTGTGCTGTTTAATTTAAGGGTTATCATGATTTTCTGAATAACTTTTACGAAAGTGACTGCAGTTTATATTAGATATTTTGTTTCATAAAAAAATGTAAATCAAATGTGAGAAATAGAAAAGTTTAAAATTTAGGCTTAAATTATGTTATGCATTTTTTATATATGCTACACATCGTTTTCTTTCATGGACTATGGACCCCCTAAAGTAACCTTGGCCACCCCCCGGCCATCCTACGTATAAAATTCTAGTTCAGCCACTTCCTGACATCAATTCTCTACCATCATCAGCATCATAATCATCACCATGGGACGCTACAGCGGAAAAACTTGTCGCCTGATTTTTATGCTCGTTATCGACGTGATCTTATTCGTGGCAGAGATTGTGGCGGGATACGTGGGCAACTCCATCGCGCTGGTATCGGACTCATTTAACGTTCTGTCGGAAATTCTGTCACTGTGCGTCGGGCTGACGGCGGCGCGGGTGGCGCGTCGCGCAGGCTCTGGCCGCTGCACGTACGGGCTCGGGCGAGCAGAAGCAGTCGGCGCGTTGGCAAACGTCATTTTCTTGGCCGCGCTCTGCTTTTACATCTCTATGGAGGCACTGGAGAGGCTCGCGCGCCCTGAGGCCATCGATGACCCGTTGCTGGTGCTGATCGTGGGTTCGTTGGGTCTTGCGGTGAATCTGTTGGGTCTGGTGATCTTTCAGGACTGCCGCTGGCTATGCGCAGGGCGAGAGAAAGACGCGCCAGACGAGAAAAGCCGGGAGGCAAACGAAGAAGGTGACTTTTGTAACGAGAGACAAATATTCAAACAGTGTTCCTAAGTTTACAAAGCTTCTTACGGCTACATATGCATGTGTCATTTTTCTACGTTGACCTAACCAGGAAAGAGTTAAATATTTTAGATTCACTCGTTTAACTCCCAGTCACAAACATATAAGCTACTGCATTTACATTTATATCTATAGCTACATTTGGCGGATGCTTTTATCCAATGAGACTTGTGTATTAAGTGTAGCTAATCATATAATGTTTTCCAAGATGACCCAAGTAGCTAAACTTCAATAAGTTGACGTTTTCTTGCCATACTAATGTTGTAAGGATGCATGTTAATGTATTTGTGACGTGTCATTACTGCACCCCACGCTTGTACATTATCCGTCCACAGGCAGCCTGGCTGACCAAACCGCTTCTAATGATGAGGAGCAGTCTGGGAATGATGGACATCCTCTTAACATAAGAGGTGACGTCCAGCATACTTTTGATGATTTGAAAGTGTTGGAGAAACTTGAGTGTTTCAATTGTGTGTTTTATCTTGTTTCTTAAGGTGTCCTGCTTCATGTGTTAAACGATGCCCTGGGGTCAGTCGTGGTGGTTGTGTCTTCAGCTTTGTTTTATGTGTGGCCCCTGGGGCCCGATACCTCGTGTAACTGGCAGTGTTATGTGGATCCAGGTCTAACGCTTATTATAAGGGCCATCATTATGTCATCAGCCACTCCACTGGTTAAAGAAACCACAGGAATACTGCTTCAGATGTGCCCAGCCGACCTGCCTCTGACCGCTGTCTGTAAGTTTACACTATCTTATTGAATTTTGCTCGATCAGCATTGCATCCGCACACTATTAGACTGCGTTGTAGCAAAACTGGTTATTGTCAAATGTCATGTACTTGTACTTAAATCTCACTGCTTATCTGGCTATACAGTGAATATAAAAATTCTGCACACCCCTGTTAAAATTGCAATTTTTTGTAAAAAAATAAAAAATAAAAACCAATATAAATCGTGTCAGAACCTGTTCCGCCTTTATTGTGAAATTGCAACCTATATATTAAAGTAAATAACAATAGGAATAATTTATGGCAAAAAGAAAAAAATTGCACAATAACCTTCTTGCATAAGTGGGCACACCCTTTTATAATAGGGATTGTGGCAGTGTTCAGAATCAACCAATCACATTCAGACTTAAGTTTAATATTAATTAGTACATACCTGTCATCAATTAAAATGACTAATGAACTATTCATAAAGTGTGATTGGTCCTAAAGGATCAGTTTGGCATACCTGTCAACATTGGGATTTGAAAATAAGGGAAAGTTCCTCATCCCAACATTCCCCATGTGGTTAACTTTTTCTTTCCGCGGCCCACTTAGACAGGTATAACCAGGACAAATACAAATAGTTAGACACACAGATTGTAATCTTGACCAGTGTGATTGATTTTACATGACAGTAAAGCACAAACAGCAGTGTTTTCCAACACGTAAAGTTACAAAGAATGCCATGCACTCAGTGCACATATCCAAATGTGCAAGTTTGTATACACAAGAAGTGGGCAAATGTGGTGTCCACTGCATTTTGTGTAACTGGTGCGTGTGGCTAGTCATCCTCCTTCCTCTGGATGCTAATACTGCCACCTGCATTCCCAGCATTGAATATAGCAAACATCAAATATGGCTAGTGGGATTTTTTATAGAAAGATTTTTTTATAGAAAGATTAGAAATAAGGGAGAAATATGGGGAAATATTTAAACAGGACGATAGCAGGATAGAATAGAAACATATGGGAGAATCCAGAGAAAAGTGTTGACAGGTATGCAGTTTGGTATCCTCTAACTGAAAAAAGCTTATTCAGCAGCTACAGGATCTCATAGTTGAAAATTATCAATCAGGAAAAGGTTACAAAACATTTCCAAGACATTGTATATACCATGGAACACTAGATACAATAATTAACAAGTGGAGAAAATATGGCAAAACAGTGACATTACTAAGACCAGGACATCCACTTCAAATGTATTATATAAATTACTACATGTTTTCTACATGTGACAATAATCTCCTGAATTCTCCATGTTTGTGATATAAGCATATTTTTTTACCAAAAAACATCCAAGTCCATCTAAAGTTTTAAAAAAAATATTTCTATATCCCAAAAACCATGTGAAATAATTTATTATAATCTAATGAGACCAAAGTTTAACTTGGGCCATAATACCAAACATATATTTGGTGCAAAAAAAACACCACAGCACATCACCAAATGAACACCATGCCCACAGTTAAGCAAGGAGGTAGCCTCAGGCTCTGTGGCTCCTTTTCTTCAGCTGGAACTGGGGCTTTAATCAGGGTGGGTGGAATAATGAATTGCTCCAAATTCTAGTCAACAGGCTTGTGCAAATTTCAGGATTGTCTTCCATTCAATTCATGAATTGGAATTTAAATTGAATTGACTTCACCCTACAGGAAAGTTGAATTTGAATTGTAATAACAGAAAGTGGAATTAAATTCATGGCAATTCAAAGAAATTCCACAGTCACACAACAAGAAGAATGTGTTAAATCTTACATACAGTACATTCAGTGTTAGGAAAGTTACTTTGGAAATGTAATTGCTTGCTGTTATAAGTTACCCATTATAAATGTGGTTATGATTACTTTATTTGGATTACTTTATCAATGCAAAGTCTACATAAATAATTTCCTTTAAAGGGGCATTATGTAGCTTATTAATAAAAAAATCTTTAAGATAGAGTTTTCATTTGTATATTTATGAGCCAACCATAATGTAATCGAAAGAATGACACCTTCAAATGACTGTCCTCCATGGTTGTTTCTATCAGCCTGTAGGCTCTATTGTGTGTTGAGGAGTCGGGTCCGAATTGGCGCGAAAATGTGACGTCATGCGCGTGCTCGTCTACTTGGGCGTTCCATATACACGCGTAACGAAGCCATTAGTAAACAGTGGCAATCGCTAGCATGTTTCAAATGGACTCTGCAGACGGAAAGAAGCGACCAACCTCCAGCACAATCCAGACACCCACAGAAACTCCTTGTAAGTTTAAAAAAATCCTTATCTAGTGCAGCCAAAATAGAACATGACCGGTGTCGGGGCAAAGACAAGAATAAACATGGCATTTGATTCTTGGAGGGAGCTCTGGTCAGCGCTGGGTATGAAAACAGACCTCGAGCTGGCTTTCTTTTTACTGCAAAGGTAAGACATAGTTACAGGCCATTTGTAATATATAATTTTATTGTTTTTGTGGTGTAATGCTAACGATAGCATGCTAGCCAAATGGGGATGCTAGGTAATTTAGCCAGCCACAGGTACTGTTTTATTAGATTAGATTAGATTAACTTTATTAATCCCCAAAGGGAAATTTACATGCCACAGCACGCTCAACACACACAAAAATTAAAAATTCAAAACAATTACAACAGTTTGTACACAATGACCTGAGCAACTACATTATGCCACAACACATTGGTTTAGTTTTGAGCATAAGGTACACATTCCACATCAATACACAATCAATTTACTAAAAATTATCTTGTATAGCATTTGTATAAACGGTTTGCGTGCACGGCCCCTTTAAGACCGTGCGCGTCCCCTTTAAGCCCGTGCGCGTCATGAAGAGACTCAGGTGAATGTGAGGGGAGCTGTGAGGAAGCGCTACGAGCCGTTTCAAGTTCAAGTGTGTGCGTACATCAAAGAAAGTGAGTTATTCATAATTAAAATATTATTCAGAGCATGTTTATGTTGCAGTTATGCGGGATATCACCGTTAGGTGATTTAAACTTGAGTTATTGAGCTCGTTTATCGAGTGTAATGTATGCGCGATCCTCCGTGCATTTCCCGCCATATCGAGTTTATTGTTTGATTTATATTGCTATTTTGCTAAGTTTTAACACATTGTTAGTTGCTGTTTATATTAGTATGTGTATTTGTATTGCATATGATTGTAATATGAAGGTTTAAGTTGAGCATTTAGATGAGATTTGATATATTTTACAGTTATTACTTCACGCCCATATTGTTAATGCTTCTGTGTGGATAATATAATTTATTCCTAACTACATATATAAGTACTGGGCTGTATTATTCTGTATTATTGTGTTTTGTGTAATTTATCATATCTTATGTATATCTGTTTTGTGTTTTATTTGTACAGACCACACATATACAAACCCTCCTTTCTCCAGTAAAGTTTAATCAATATCTGAATGGTGCTTGACTCAATTCTTGGACTCTAATCGGTTCACCAGGATAAAGTGTACCTATCCAACAGTCCTTAAGTCAATTTTAATTTCCAATCCAACAGCATTGGTTGTAAAATCTAATGGCTGTTGGTAAAAAAGACCTTCTGTAACGTTCCTTATAACCCCTTGGTTGAATTAATCTTGTACTAAAAGAACTCTCGCAAGTATAAACTAATTCATAAAAGAATCACATTCATGATTCATCATGTTAATCAGTTTGTCAGTCATTCTAACCTGGGCTATGTCATCTATAGGGGGAAAACACACCCCACAACAGAACCTGCTTTCTTTATTAGCTTATTAAATAGTTTTTTTCTCCCTCTCCAACAGTCCTCCTCCCCAGCAGGTGACACCATACAAAATCACAGATGACACAACAGAGTCATAGAAAGTCTTCAACAATGCTTGACATACACCAAATGATCTCAGTCTCCTTAATAAATGAATACGACTCTGACCTTTTTTATAGATTTGTGTTGTGTTGTCAGACCAGTCAAGCTTATTGTTCAGATATATACCCAAGTACTTATAGGATGTGACAATCTCAATATCTGACTCGTATAAATAAACTGGCATAACGTGATACGGATGTCTGCCAAAATCAACCACCATTTCCTTGGTTTTACTAACATTTAGCGTAAGAGCATTTATCTCACACCAATCCACAAAGTTCTTTAGATGTTCCCTGTATTCACTCTCATAATTATCTTTTATACAACCCACAATAACAGAATCATCAGAAATTTTTTGAAGATGGCAATTCTTTGAATTATATTGAAAATCAGATGTATAAAAAGTAAATAAAAATGGTGCCAAAACCGTACCTTGAGGTACACCAGTGCTAGATGTAACTACTTGAGACACATAGTTGTTCTCCATTTCATACTGTGGTCTATTTAAAGGGGGGGGTTTAATGGTATTTCAAGCATTCTGACTTATTAACACAGTTATAGAGTTGTTTCCTCATGCTAAACGTAGGCAAAGTGTCAAAAATGCAGTTGGGCGTGTTTCAGAGTATTTCTGTGCCGAATGCACTTCGCCAGGGTTCGTACAAGTTTCGGCTAATTTTTTTTGATTACGGTTCTAACTGACGTTTCAGGGGTTTTCGATACGTATCACTTCTTTATATGGGCTTCCGCCGGAAAACTTCCCCCGGAAAACCCCGCCCAGCCGTCAGTCAGCGGGAGACGCTAGAGCTTGCTAACAGCTTATCACGCCACTCAGCCTTGTTTAATTTCAAAAGTCAACAATGGCACAAGAAGAAGTGTGTTTTTGGATGTAAGGAGAAGACATCCAGCCTTATGGAAACAATGGATATAGTTTATTATCCGGATTAGCAGCGGAGTTTTGCGTGTGTGTTTAATGCGGTGGATTTTCAGAACCGGGTCATGACGAGTTACACGTGGTAAGTAAGACTTCTGTCTTATGTTTGAAATAGGCGCGTGTATATTATATAAATGACACGAACATGTAGTGAATCATAAGTTAAAACAGTGTTGTATAGTGTTGTATGACTCGTACTCGCTCCTCCCGTGTTATAACTCCTCCTTCTTCATTTTTTCGTACGTTATCGGAAAGATTCTGTAAAGCTAATCTTTTTTTTATAAATCTGATTAAACTAAAGACTCTTCAGAGATATAAAGGTTGTCATACTACTCTATAGGTACTCCAGATAAATATCAGAAATGCAGAAACAGCGTGTGTTACGTGAGCTTTAAAAGATAGTCAGTTAGCCAGCTTACCATACTGTGTTGTAATCTGGCATTTTCTAACTTATTTCTAAGTAAAGCAGGTTGAATAGTGTTGAAAGCACTAGAGAAGTCAAAAAATTTTAATTCTGACAGTTTTACCAGAGGTCTCTAAATGACTTAAAGATTTGTTTAAAAGATAGATAATTGCATCATCAACACCAATTGCAGTTTTATAAGCAAATGGCAATTTATCATCAAAAGCAAACAATAGCTGCTTAATGTAGTTTAAAACCAATCTCTCAAACACTTTCATTACCTGTGCCGTTAGGGCTATTGGCCTGTAATGTGCAAATTCAGTAGGGTTAGTTTTCTTGGGAACTGGTACAATACATGATGTCTTCCATAAGACAGGTATCCTTTCCAAACGCAGACATAAATTAAAAATATAGTGAGTCACCCAACAAAAATTGATCAGCACAAACTTTAAGAACTCTAGGACTTATATCGTCAGGGCCTGCAGATTTCCTAATTTTAATTCTCTTTAAACCACTTCTTACTTGTTCCATAGGTATATTAAACAAAGGAACAGACTCACAGGTGATAGAAAGTGGTGAATTTGACCCTGAGGAGAGATCTAAACAAGAGCTTCCCCTCAGACCATCCGATGAGGAAGATTGTGGGCCAACACCATCAAATCTATTAAAATATATATTCATTTCATCTATCCACATTTGTCCACCAGAGGTAGTAGATCCATGTACTCTATTCCCATGTCCATACATCATATTTAGATCACTCCATACCCTCCATACTCCTCATGTTGTTTGAGTAACATTTTACCTTTTTGGTGGGTACTGTGTTATCAACACAAAAATTTATGTATTCTGTGACACAGTCCGTTAAGTTGTCAATGTCCTCTTCATGCGATTTACCTAAAACCTCCCAATCTGTAGTTTCAAAACAGTCCATTGATGCCTCATAATCTGATTCGGACCACACTTTAACTGTTCTTATTGTTGGCGGCTGCTTCCTCACAGCCGGAACATACACAGATCGGATATTATTGAAACAATATTATGGTCCGACGGTCCCAATGGAGGGAGTGGTAGGGAACAATAAGCATTTTTCACATTTGCGTATAACCAGTCCAGAGTTTTACTGTCTCTTGTATCACAGTCCACATATTGTGTAAACGTAGGAAGGGTATTATGTAGAGAAACTTGATTAAAGTCACCAGAAATAATGATGAGTGATTGTGGATATTTTGTCTGCATCCTAGCTGTGACAGTATTAATATGCTCACTCGCATGTCTCACATTTGCAGAGGGCGGGATATACACCATGATAGAGATCACATAAGAAAATTCTAGGGAAATAGTAAGGCCTCATTCCTACAGCCATTAATTCAATGTCCTTGTTACATAGTTTTTCTTTTACCGTAATGTGTTTTCGGCAGCACCAATGTTCATTAACAAACAGGGCCGATCCACCACCCTTGCTCTTACCAGACTCCACAGCACAGCTGTCTGCACGTACCAGATGAAAGGAATCCAGCATAACAACTGTGTCTGCACTCACGATATTCCAATTGAGACCTTGTAAGTGCCGTTAGCTCCTCCATCTTGTTCCCAAGCGATCAAACATTTTCCATTACGATGGCTGGTAACGATGGCTTGTATCGTTTTTTCTTTAGTCGGCTTTTCACTCCAGCTCTACATCCCCTTCGGCTCTTCCTTAAGTCAAGCGGGATCTCCATTCAGGTATCGATACCTTTGTCGAGTGCTGAAGAGCTTAAAGTTGTTCTCTTGAATAAATCATGGAGTCAGAATTAGCCGCACTAAAGCTAGCACCTGAAGATCCAAATAGGAGTGCCATGATAAAAACAATCACAATCCAGTGCTTCCTGATGCTCTCATACCTAAAACTGCTAACAAACGTAGTCCTCAGGCATTGATAAAGCAAATTTAAGTAGTACGAAACAAACAAAAAGTTAAGAACATTAAAAACATAAAAAAACTTCAGAGCTGCTGCAACAGGCTGCCACATGCACTGCGTCATCTTATATGAATTATCTTTATTCTAGCACGAGTGCATTAAGATTGTGAGTGTCGGGAGTGTGTTTTATCGTGTAGTGTTAAAAAACATTTAGAAGTAGACTTCAACTGCAACATTTTACTAAAATGTGGTCTGTCAAACAATAACCTTACAGTACTTTAACTTTTCTTACATCTGTAAACATGCTGGTGAATCTCAATGAGCTGTCTGTGGTTGCTACGGGAACTGTGGTTGTTCTGGTCATGCTCGTACGAGTGTGCCCAGCGAGAACATGGAATCATATTACAGCACACACTTAAAAGATACAGCAGTTCAGGCTTTCTGAAAGTTGCCATGAAGGATATAAGTAAATAACTGTGTTTAAAATTGTTACAGCATGCAACAGTGAAATCCGCCATTATGTGAGATCGCGTCCGTTTGTAAACAATGTGAAAGTTTTTCAATCCGAAGCGTGCAGTCTGCTGAGGTTGCTTACTATATGTAGGCTGAACTGCACAAGCCATGAGCATATTACATGATAGCAAATATAAATGGTATAAATTAACTGTTAATGTTACTTACTTCTAATCCAGCTCCAGTGCGTCCTCCATTGTTCTTCTAAGGTAATGTTAAAGATAAATGCTTCTCTTCCTCAATGTCCAGACATAAATGAAAATATTCCTCACGTATGTGTATGAAGTTTATAATCCAAACATGTAGTAAAGTCTTTAAATCTGATAAACTTTACGCTTTGTTTATTATGGTTTGAACCGCTCGTCTGTTGATTTCCATTTCAACACCGGGTACCGCCTGTGGGCGTGACCGAATTAAAGATAATGAAGTCAGCCAGGAAAAACGGTACTCTCTTTACGGTACTACATTACTGGATATGTGTATCATGTTTGTGTGATGAGTATTCGCGGCATTTCAATTGATTTTTGTAACGTGTTTTGAGAGACAGCTGGCGGAGACAGAAATGTCTGGTTGCACACCCTGTTTATTTTCTTTATTGGACAAAAACACAAAGATCTGTTGTTATTGTGAATGAACACATATTAAAGAAAACCCTTTACTGTTTCAAATGATGTCAAACACGTATGTGTATGATTATGAATGATGGAGTATTTTAAGTTGATTCTGCCATGATAAGGAAAAAACACGTCAAAACGTGGTGCCGTGTTTTTGGACCCCAGGGGGTTAAGGACAATAAAGTTCAATTGCATTAAACTCATTTTGTTGTTCAATAACATAATTTCATTACACGTAACTAATCACTCCTCAACCCTGCATACATTTTGTTCTAAAATATAGATAATGATTAAATTATTGAAATAAATAACCCCTAAATGTTGTTTAATTACTTACTTACTTACTTACCGCCCGTTATGCCACTGGCATGTAGGGCAGCAACAAAAGTCTTCCACTCCTGTCTGTTCTGGGCCAGCTTCTGGATGGTACCCCAAGTGTGGTTCATGTTCTTTAATTCTCCTTCTACTGTCCGGCGCCAGGTGTTCTTTGGTCTGCCTCTCTTGCGTTTGCCCTCTGGTGTCCAGTGAAGGGCTGTGCGGGTAATACTTTCTTGTTCTCTCCTTATCAAGTGCCCAATCCACCTCCATCTTCTTCTCATGATGATGGTCCCAATACTGTCCTGATTGCAACACGCAAGCAACTGCTCATTAGAGATGGTGTTTGGCCAGAAAATTCTCATGATTCTCCTCAAATTCTTTGTATGGAAAACAGAGAGCTTATTCAGGTCACTGTCTGTTATCCTCCAGCACTCTGAGCCATATAGCAGGGTGGAAAGCACACAGCTCTGGTACAATTTCAACTTGGTCTTTATGCTGTAAAGCTTGGATCTCCAAACACTATTCAGCATCCTAAGGGCATTTCTGGCTTTGCCAAGACGATTCTTTATGTCAATGTCCGCTCCTCCATCATATCTGACAATGCTGCCCAAATAGGTGAATTCTGTGGTCATTGGAAGATTTTTTCCATTTACCTGCACTGGTAATGGGTTTGGTATGTTGAGTGTCATCACCTTTGTTTTCTGCAGGTTAGGTTGTTTAATTAGTTTTGTTCCAATGTTATTTTCTTGAGATTGTTTTCAGATATCCCTCCACCACCCCAACTTGCCACTCTAATCTGTTCTATCCCAGTTTGGGATGGGGAAGTTCTCCAGGTTCGGGCCATACCCCGGATTCGGAGTTCGAGCTTCACTCCGGATCCAGAGCGGTCCCCCAGGACAGCATGCCAAAATATGCTTACTTTCGCAATCAGATTAGATGTAAGTGCGAACTCGTGAATCAAGTTTTTTATGTTTATTGTAGTATAGTTAGTGTCCTTTGCATTATTTTGTTTTGAGTCTAGTGTAGTCTAGTCAGTGTTTAGTATATCTTGTTGGGGTTACTTTTTGCCCCCTTGTGAGTGTTGTTTCTTTGTTTTATTAAATAAAGTTCAGTGTTTTTTTCTATTATCGCCTGCGCCTTGGTTCGTGTCCTGCTTTTCCTGACATAGCATGCCTTAAGCCCTTGACACAAGGGATGATGAAGCTGCAGATTACTATTTTCTCAGCCTGGCATCTGTCCGTAGCCTCCTTAAGGGTTCCAATACCTCTCAAAGCTTCTGGATTATTTTCTGCTCAAATTATGTCAGCTATATGGGGAAAAGGAGCATGACAAGTACATCACTTGAAACATTGAGAACAGACCTCATCATCTTTAACTGGCTATTCCAGTGGGTGGCATTCGTAAACTGAAGTTTGTGCTCTCCCTCTAGGGAGTCGGTAGCCAGTGTGGACAAAATTTTTTTTATACCTTGCACAGTAGTTTTTTTATGGAGCCAGCATCATCCATGGCATCACAAACCACAAGCTGAAGAGTGTGGACAAAGCATGAGCTTCTCTATGGTGGAAAGTAGATCATCTCCTCTTCAACATTCACCACTTCAAAATCAGATATCTCATCCTGCTCTTCTCTTCAGTTTCAACAAAATGCATTGGTGAGAAGAGGGTGAATGCCTTTATCATGTTGGAAGCCTTGTCAGTCAGTGAATCAAGTCAAAGTTTATTTATAAAGCACAATAAAAAACAATAATAGTTGATCACTGTGCTGTACAATATCTTAAACAGAAGTAAAATAATACACACACACACACACACACACACACACACACACACAGGGGCGGAGTGGGACCAAAAAATCTACCGGGAAATTTCGTAGACCACCGGCCCTCGTGGTCAAAAAAAAAAATTTGCTAAAAAATACTACTTACGTCATAGAACCCTTGCAAAATTATGTTAAGTATATTAAGAAAGCTACCGCTACTGCTGGTCACATCTATGGTTAGATTGATTTGTTTAGATCCATTGAAATTGTTACCTTGACAACGCCACGTCATGTTTTAGGTTTTGTTGTTCTATGCGTTCTACTGAGTATATACCTTGCAATCTGCATTCTCACCACTAGATGCCACTACACAAATGCATGTTGACGTTGTAGATAGAGTAAACAGTGAAGTTTTTGTAGGTTTCATGAAAATGGTTCCATGTAAATAAGCCAATGATGAAGTCTAAAATTACAATAAAATGACTGCACAAAAACATGAAATCTGAAGTGTACTAATTATTATTTAAAAGATCTTAGTCAACAACAACATACAATAACAGCAGAAAAGGGATTTTGCTATGCAAATGCATGTTTAGAACAGACCTAAACAGGCCATTTAACAGTCGCTAATACTGTATATATGCTTTGAATATATACAAACATAGTGGTATTGGGCATTGGAGCACTGTCCAATTAAAATAGTTTTTGTGGCATGACAAAGTACCTTTTTGCAAAGCCAAAGCATTAGAATTGAACATAAAAAACAACAAGTATAGATAAACAAGTAAATAAATAAATAAGAACATGGCAAAACAAGAATAATATATTACTGTTATGACACTGAAAAACAGTACTGTAATGAATGTACAACATGTATTAACAATTACAAACTGAACATTGTAGTTTAAACATTTGGTGGTGGCGTGTAACAGTAATTCTCTCTCTCTCTCTCTCTCTCTCTCTCTCTCTCTCTCTCTCTCTCTCTCTCTCTCTCACAAACACACACACTCCCTTAAAACATGAGTTGCCGTCGCAGTAGGTCACTGGTCTCTGCAACCTTGTTTATAACCCCATCAGAGTCCAAGGACATCAGAATGTCTTTCTCTGTTGACATAAGCATAAAGGCTTCCAAGTGCTCTTGTGTTAGAGTGCTTCTAAGTCTGTTTTTAACAAACTTAAGGGTGGAAAAGCTCCTCTCGCAGGCCACTTGAGTGGTTGATAACGTCAACAGAAATTTGTAGGCCAGTCCAATGACATGGTATGCATCTGTCAACAGATTGTATTGTGCCAGGACAAGATACACACAAATGGCACAGTTTTTACACATACAGACATTCTTATTAACCAGCTCTGGCCCTTCCACATCATGTGTGTCTTCGTTACCACTGCCTTCAGATGATTCATCATCTGCTGTGTATGTCCTCACCTGGTATTCTTCCATAGGGGACAGTTTCAATCTTTCCCACTGTCTGGCAAGGCTTAACAGCTCAGCCTGCAAAGTTCCAGCAGTTGCCCTTGAATCAAATTTCAGCAAACAGTTGCTGATGTTCTGCATTGCTGATTGAACGAGACCCCTGTCCCTTAACTCAGGGAAGTTTTTGGGGTCAAGGCAGGCAAAATCAGTGCAGAGTTTTTCACTAGCAGCAAAGCGCTGGTGAATACTCTCCGTCACAGTGTCCATTATTACGTTATACACTCTGACCTCAAAGTCTCTCTCAGCTGCTGCAAGTGGTTCATCTACTGCCACCTCTCCTGGCATGGTCTTCTTCTTTCTCACCCGTTTTTCAGGTAGGGCTACCTGCACCACCATCTCACAGTCCTTTTCCAGAAGCTTGCCATTTGCCCACTCCACAAATTGGCTCGCAGCTTTTTGAGCCCCACTGAAATCCCTCACACACTTCTTTAAGCCATCTGCTGTGCCCTTAACCAGTCGCTGTGCTGTGAGTAGATCCATTCCACTTGTCTGGAGATATTTTGATAAGGGTCCAGTGTGCTCAAAAACCCGAAGAAAAGTTTGAGCTGTGAGAATGGTCTCGTATTTAAGGAGGCCCTCAATGAATCCTGTAGCCTTAACTCTAGCAGTTGACTGCATTGTTTTGTCCTCTACGATTGCTCCTAATGTCAAGATCAGGTCAATGTATAGGGCACTTTCAGGCTTTCCAAAACACCCAAATACCTTTCTCAGAGCAGCATCCTTTGCCCACCAGCGTGTTTGCCCAATTGGACAAAGTCTACTTTGACGGTTCCCAGATTCTGCAGTTATCTCTTGCCACTTCTGCATCCGTTTATATGACTCGTGTAAGAAGACGGCAACATCATTTAGTAAACCGAACAGTGATGCACTCTGTAGTACAATGCCTGTTGTGTCTGACAACACTAAGTTCAGAATGTGTGCATAGCACCACACATGAATTTGGTTAGGGGCCTGCTCACTGAGAAAGGCAGAAAATCCTTTGTACTGGCCCTGCATGTTGGCTGCCCCATCTGTTGCACTGCATACACAACATGTAATATCTAGATTGAGTTTTTGCAGAATTATTTTCAGCAGTTCCACAAAATACTGCCCAGTAGAGGCCTCACAGTCAACCACACCAACCAATCTCTCATGAATTGCATCTGTCACATATCTGAGGATGACAGAACACTGATCCTTGGATGTTATGTCCTGTGTGGTGTCTATTTGGACAGAAAACATCCCTGCTGCTCTGACTTCATTAGCAACTGTTTCTTTAATTAACTGACTGATAATTGTGATGACTTTGTTCACTGTGTCTTTTGAGAGCAGAGTGACTAATGATCCTCTGCCTTTGCCCCCAGCCTCATGTTGTTTCTTACTTTTTTCAATGCACTCTGTAACATGCTGTTGCATGCAGGAGTCATATCTACTCAGGAAAAGTATTAATTCTAAGAAGTTGCCATGGTCAATAGAGTTATCTTCAAGGGTGTAGGCAGATTCAGATTTTGATCCCCTGTAGCTGAGCCCACGCTTTCCGCACACTTTTACGGCATTAACAACACGCTCCATCACTTGTCGTTTCATTTTCACTTGTTGTCGATGTAACGAAAGCTGGTTTCCACTTATTTTGCTTACAATGTCTCCTTTACTTGCCATCAGGAAACAAGCCTCTGCACAGTCCCTATGCACTTTACTTCTTTCATGCTCCTCAATCCTTTGATGGACATGTTTCCAGGCTTGCATGCCTCCTCTTACAAAAGGACTTTCTGAAACAGTAGGCTTCGAAAAAGCGAGGCAAACAGTGCAATAAAGTGCATGACTTCCTTCACAATATGTCAGCAACTTACGATTGAGCCCATCTTTTGTGTAAAAAATATTTGGTAGGGCTCTTTTTGGGGTTTGTTGGGGGTGGAACTGCAAAAATAAACTGAGGTCTTTGGACTGGGGCCGGGCAAAGTAATCAAAGCTTTCCTCATTCACTTCATGATCTTTTCTGTTTCCTTCCATATTCTTCTCTCCTGTTTCAGTCTCTACTCTTTCTGTATCATTCTCTCCTGTTTCAGTCTCTACTCTTTCTGTATCCATCTCAGCTGTTTCATCCTCTACACTTTCAAAGTCCTCAGCTTTTTCTTTCTCTATTCTGGACCCTGAGGTAGAAATGTCTCTGTCCCTTGCACTGTTTGACAGATCATCTACACCTGCTTTAAATGATATAAAATTAAAGAGCTATCATCAACTGTATTGCTACTACTTAGTTAAATGTAACCTCATTAAGTAACACAATATTTAAACAATAGTTGTTTGAGAGTAAATGACATTAAATGTTATGATAGAACACAATTTATTAACACAGGTATTTTTCTACTAGTCTATAGCACACCTTTACCTATATCTCTCCATATGCTACATTCATTCGTTTCACTTTTTATGAGAAAATTTTTCATTAATGCACTTCTGCAAAATTATATTTTGCTCATAAAGAGTAAAATGAATGAGGGTAACATATGGAGAGATATAAGTAGGTGTGCTATAGTAGAAAAATACCTGCGTTAATAAATTGTGTTCTATCATTTTGCTTATGAACAACATTCTACCGTGTTGCACTCATAAATAACATTGTGCATTGTGCACACCTGTGACTGTAGCTGTGGTTTCTCCTCCTAGCCCTGTCTCTTCATCAACAGTTTCATCACTGGGCTGAGTCTGACTGAGTTCTGATACTGTGGGAGGTAAAAAGAACAGGGACAGCACATATGCCACATAAGCTTGTGTGATAGAATTCCATATGCAACGGACATCTTGAATAGACCATTTTCACATTTCCATGTTTATCTGAAGCGGAAGTCGTTACAGTTGGGGTAAATTCTATTTATGAATGAGAGAGAATATATTATTAAATATATTTTTGTGTTCCCATTTGCTCAAATAGCAAAAGAAAAACGTGATAGTTTTTTCACTATTTTTTAAAATGAGGTGTGTGTGTGTGTGTGAGAGAGAGAGATATATGGATAAAGGCAGTCAGAGAAATATATGTCGATGATTTGTCATGATCACTCCCACACAGATGCTGTATTATTAGTAACCCTCACAGCAGCATTACCTAGTAAACTAGCACTAACTTATAAAAAGCTAGTAAACTAGCATTAACTAGCATTAACTTATAAAAAGCTAATATAATATAAAGCATAGTGTTATAAATACATATTTTTTAGAAATTAAAATATATAAAAAAACTTTTTAGGGTTAATGCTGATGATGTTGTCTGTCTGTGCTAATTCCCATCTGTGCATGTGCTTCTGTTTATTTCACCTGTAGTAGTATCTTTGCTCGTTGATGCCCGGAACATGTCTGTTATTTTTGAGCATTTCACTGCCTCCTCCTCCAACTTTTTTTTCCTTTGAGTCTGACCTTCTCAGCGCCACCTTTCAGTTTTCTTTTTTGCTTTTCCATCACTTACATTAACTCACTTGACTTCACGTTAGATTCCCAAAATGTGACGAGGAAAAAGGGGTGTGTTCAGCAGCTTTTTACATCAGAGGCAGATCATGGGCTATTCCATTTGGTGAGGGGCCGCTCACTGATCCCCCTATATTTGTGAAAATCTTAGACATGGTTTGACCTGCCGAACGGGTTGAGCGATCGCTTGTATTATACTGTGTTGAGCAGAGAGAGAGAGAGAGAGAGAGAGGCTGCACAGTTTGACCAGCGGGAAGCGGCCGCAGATCAGGCTGCCGCGGCCCCAGATGCTTTTGCTAATATTAACTCGTAATCATTACGACGTAACATATAATTATTATCAGACCGGGCCGGCCATCGCGCGGCCCCAAAACACTACCGGCCCACCGGGAAAAGTCCCGACTCTCCCGACGGCCACTCCGCTACTGCACACACACACACACACAAACGCTCTGTCTCCTTGAAACCTCCTCAAGGTTAAAAAGCTCTTGGCTGTAGATAACAATCTTAGTTAAAAAAAAACTAGATGTAACTACAGAATTGATCTGTTTCTCAAATTGTTCGTCACCCGGTGCAATGCAGCGCAATGCGCAACGCAAGTGTCATTTGCTAGTTTCCACCCTGCGCAATTATAATTTTCACGTTTAGTGCCGCGTTGTTTAAATAGCAAATGCATTTCGCCCCCTTTTACGCCCATGGCGTTCTTGTCTGAAAACAAGGTGTGTTCAGGCTCATTGTTGGCGCGTTGCTATTTTGAGGCAACTAAAATGGACTACGCCATTGACCAACAAAAACCTGGTCTAAAGTCAATTGCGCAATATTTTTTTTATTTAAAGAGCGCATTAGTAAACAAAAGCATCTGTTTTTAAATGTTTTCACGGATTTATTGTGTATGATGACTCTGTACCTGTGGATATGGTGAGATGAGAAACATTTTTAAGTAATGCTTAAAAAATCTTGTGACGCTGTCCAAGTGCTGAAAGGAGAGCCGTTTGTAAATTCTTTATCAACCTTGTTACAAATAAAGTATTTTTAGAGTACAAACATTTTCTTACATACTTGTAAATTATTTTTTGATGATATTGCATAGTCATACATTTAAAGCAACTAAAAGCCTGCTTTTTTACTTCCATGACTAAAAGAAAACGGGTTTTAAAGGTTTTAATCCAAAAAATAACAATTTCAATACAAGTGAAAACAACACAATTATTTAACATTAATCTTAAACTGGGGATCTTCTTCCTCTGATTAGTTTTTCAGTTTACAAAGTCCGTCATCTAAATAGGGATTAAACATAGCGCCAGCGCAACAGGCTTTTAAAGGAGATGAAAGCTGAGCCTCTCATTGGTTTATTGCACGTTACGCCCGAAATACTCCCATTTCTCATTAAAAAAAATTTACCAACCCTTTTCGACCATGCGCTCGGCGCACAAACCATTTTTCTCGTCGTTAAATTACCAAAAGTGGATTCGGACACGCCCATTTAGACGTTGCGCTGTGCGCTTTAGACAATGCGCTTAGATCGTTAAAATAGGGCCCAATGTCTCCCAAATCATAATGAAAGGCACATCTGAATCAAGATATGATTGAAACCAGTCCAGAGCACGACCTTTGATCCTTTTGAGGAGTTTTTTAGATTGCTAAGCGGCAGTGGGCACAACTGGAGTCACATGTGCAAAACTCTAACTACAGTATGCACAGCAGCATGTGGACCAAACTCTAGTTTGTTTTTCATTGCTTGAACACAGTTTTCAAAACTCTACACACTTATCCCATGACTTTAACCACAACCTGCACAACACTGTGAATTTACAGCACTTTGTTCAAATGCTAACACACTGCTGTCAAAATTGTGAACCACACATTCAAAACAGGATTAATTTCAGCCTTGTGCCTTTCAAACACTGCTGATTGCAATTTCAGCTGAAAGGCTAAGAATTTGTCTTATTTTAGCCCCTGAATTTTCTGTTTGAGTAACAGTATGTACTACCTTTTTTTCTCATTACTGTAATTCCGTAAATTACCACAGACTATTGAAGCAAACTGATAATTTTCTAACATTTAAAATTACATTTACCTCTAAAATTTTTAAAATCATGTGAAAGAATGTCACTCTTTTCTTTAAAGAAAATATTACTTTGTATAAAGTCACTGAAATTGTTAAAACTGTAAAGATGAAAAGTTTGTATTTTTTGAGTTTTGCAGGTGATGTGAACTGTTTAGCTTTGGTGACTGTTGGTAGTGCAGATTGTAGTTAGAGTTTCACAGTCCATCAAGAATTCCAGATGTTTCTTCTGTAGGAAAAAAATACCTCAATGTAGATCACTATTTAAAAGAACACATATTTTTTAAGTTGAAACCGACTTCTGAAACTTAAAAAGTCCAGTGTTGACCATCAAATTGTGTAGAAAAGAAGCTTTCAAACAAATGTCCACCTCAAATTGTCTGGCAACCATTAAAAATACTTGGTTAAAGTAAAGCATTCTGGGAAATAGAATCATGTTCCATGGTGTTCCATAAAATTACAATTACAATAAATCAAACTTAATTAATTCTTATGTGACTAGAGCTTTTAACATTCATTGCTGGGTGAAAACATGTACAGATTACATTGATAGGAAAAGTAATTCAAAGTAATATAATTGACATATACTGTAAAGCTTAATTTTAAACAGTTCACTTATAATGTGTATATGAATTTCTTTCTATTTTTATTGAATTGCAATTCTGCTTTCTTTAATTTAAATTCGAATTGTAATTCTATATCTTGTTTTTGACATCAATTGTGACCTGATCCAGCAAAATGAGTCACGGTGACCCAAATTTCAAAATTGAGATTTTGGTATCAATGGAAAGAGGAGATCATAAGCTTTCAAATGGTATCCTAGTCAAAGTCATACCTTGATACCATTGTTTTAAAGATATAGACATTTGAATTAAGGTTGTCTGTCCTTTTTTTCCACCTGAAAACCTGAGAAAAACGCCTTTAAAGTTTTTTGCCCGTTTTTTGTAGATATCTTTCAAAATCCATTGCATTTTTAAAGGGATAAACAATTTATTTTACAGCTTAGTTTGACCAAAGACATTAATATAAATGCTATTACAGTAAACCAAGAAACAAGCTTATAAATCAAACAGAATGATGTTTATTGAAAATGTGAAGTAACAGAAAGGTTTCTGTGATGGCTGGGGTTTGAGTTAGGGGAAGGGAATAGAACATTACGTCTATGGAATGTCCCCACAAAACATGGAAACCAGAATGTGTGTTTGTTTGTGTGTGTGTGTGTTTGTGCGCGCGTGCGCGCGTGTACGTTTTCGCATGTGTGTGTGCGCGTGTGAGAGAAATTGAGAGAGGCAGAGAGACAAGCAAAAAGAAAACAAGTAATGCTTGCCTATGCAATCATATCTTTGTGTAGGTTAGTTGACAATAACAGTGTAAACAATTCAAAAAGGAGTTAAATAGGAGAGGAGAGTGCTGCCAGACTGACAGGAGGATGGCTGGACCAATCGCGTGCCCCGGGGTTTCCCACTGACAAATGATCAGCGTTTATGAAGATTTCTGATCTCTAAAACAACGTGTAACACTATATTTGGAGAGATACGTTTCAGGGGATCCCCGGGAGATGCTCGGAGGTGACGAGAGGATTTGAGAAAAGCAATTTCCAGCGAATTTAGTAAAACTGTTTCAACTTTAATAGTCATTTAAACACCTTTACTCAATTTTTTGGACTACGAAACTTTGGGAGATTATTTTTTAATGTCTGTTCTTTGAAATTAGCTAAAAATATTTTTTTTTGATAATTTCATTGTTTTTCCACATTATCGGCTCATATCTTAAAATAGAACGGTGCGACTTCCGACTCATTTCGCCAGAGCGGGTCACAATTTAAATTAAATTAAAAATCAAGAATCGAATTGGAATTCAGGAGTCATTGTCAATTCAATTCTGAATTGTGCACAAGCCTGCTAGTTAAGGCCAAAACCTTAAGTTTTAACAGTTAAGATGAAGAAGAATTTCACTTTTAAGCATGACAGCGACACAAAGGTCAAGATCAAGGTTTATAAAATGCTTCATAGAATCCATCCTACATTTGATCTTACAATCATTTATCAAAAATGCCCACGTGGGATTCATAGAATGAACGTACGCACAGAAAACGCGCGTACCCCTTTCTTTCAGATGTGAAATCTATACATGTCAAATGATCTTGAAATTGTGGGCAGCTAAATGGTTTCAGATCTCTGCCTTTAAACAATGCCTAATTAATGTCATAGACATATAAAAGTGCTTTTGCCAATGTTTAAATCCTTTTCGAGCAGCATGAATGACTTATATTTCCCAAAAACTGCAGCAATCGGACAAGCAAAAGTGCCTACGTCTGCTCAGACCCTGACGCAGTGCTAAGCACTTTTCCAAGTCAAAGACAGTTTTTATAAATATGGACTTTGCCATTGATTTTAGCTCATGCACACTCTACCATCAAATCTGTGCATACACAACTTTATAAATGAGGCCCCAGATCCCTAAATCCCATCAAAAATCTATGGGGTGATCTGAAGAGGACTGTCAACAGAAGACACCCAACCAATATGACAGAATTATAATGCTTTTGCAAGGAAGAATGGCAAAATATTGCAAGTCAAGATGTAGCAAAATTGAATGACACTTACTCATTAAGATTGAATGCTGTGATAAAGTCTAAAGGCTCTATCTTACACCCGGCAAAATGCAGCGCAATGCGCGACGCAAGTTTCTTTTGCTAGTTTCCACTCTGTGCAATTATCATTTTCACGTTTAGTGCCATATTGTTTAATAAGCAAATGCATTTGCGCCCATGGGTTCTGATCTAAAAACGGGATGTGTTCAGGTGCATTGTTGGCGCTTTGCTATTTTGAGGCAACTAAAATAGACTACGCCATTGACCAACAAAAACGTCTCGGGTTACATATGTAACCCTTGTTCCCTGAGAAGGGAATGAGACGCTGCGTTGCCATAGAGACGCTTTGGGGATGCTGTCACGCTGTAGCGACGCAAAGCGAATTCCCTCGAAAGGGAACCTTCTCTGAAGTATAAAGTCAATGGTGCAATATGTTTTTTTGTTATTTAAAGAGCGCATTAGTAATATGCGCCTATAAACGGGATGACAACGCAGGTTTGCTTATCACACACATGAATGCGCAGCAGCACAAAAACGTTTTAAATATGAAAGATGAAAGGATTAAAATGGTAAAATAGTATTATTGAGTCTCTTGGACATAAATGAGGACTAATTATGAGACGTTAGAAGGCGCAAAGAGCTGCTTCACCTGTAGCCTGGTAATTAAATAAATGCTTTGCTTTAAAGAAAAGCATGTGTTTTTAAATGTTTTTTTTTTAAATGTTACCTCACGGATTTATTGTATATGATGACTCTGTACCTGTGGATATGGTGAGATGAGAAACATTTTTAACTAATGGTTAAAAAAACTTGTGATGCTGTCCAAGTGCTGAAACGTGAGGAGAGCCGTTTGTAACTTTATCTCCTGTTTGTTACAAATGAAGTACAACTTTAAAAATTTACATACTTGTAAATTATTTTTTGATGATATTGGATAGCCATACATTTAAAGCAATTAAAAGCGTGCTTTTTTACTTCCATGACTAAAAGAAAACTTGTTTTAAAGGTTTTAATAAAAAATAACAATTTCAATACAAGTGAAAAACAACACAATTATTTAACATTAATCTTAAACTGGGGATCTTCTTCCTCTGCTTAGTTTTTCAGTTTACAAAGTCTGTCATCTAAATAGGGATTAGACATAGCGCCGGCGCAACAGGCTTTTAAAGAGGAAGAGAGCTGAGACTCTCATTGGTTTATTGCACGTTATGCCCAAAATACTTCCATTACTCATAAAAAAATAGGACCAACCCTTTTCGACCATGCGCTCGACGCACAAACCATTTTTCCCGTCATTAAATTAGCAAAAGTGGATTCAGACACGCCCATTTAGACGTTGCACTGTGCACTTTAGACAATGCTATTAGATCATTAAAATAGGGCCCTAAAGGTGATTAAAATGAGTTTAAGGGGTGTGCACACTTATTTATGGAAGCCTATTTTCGCCACAGAAAAAAATCATGCTTTGATGAATCTTAATTATGAGATATAAAGTCAAAACTATGACTAAAAAATGTTCATCTTTAAAGTCATAATTATGACATAAAAATTCAAAATTATCACTTTTAAAGCCACAATGACTTTAAAAGTATAATTTTGACTTTAACCAGAGCATGATTTTTTCTTATGTGGCGGAAAGGGGCTTTCATACTTTCATACTTCATGCAATCTTGTTATTGTACAATTTTTGCTTGCCTTTACCACAAAATTATTCTTATTGTTATTAATTTTAATAAATAGGTTGGAATTCTAGAATAAAGGTGGAACAGGTTTTAACATGATTAATCTTGGTTTCATTTTTTTTAAATTACAAAAACCTGCAATTTTAACAGGGGTGTGTAGACTTTTTATATGTGCTTTAGTGTCTCTTTACCATGTTTATTGTCCTCTCTTATTTCACTCTCTCTCTCAGTGCAGAACATTTGCAAACTCACTAGAGTTGTGAGTATTCATGATGTCCATGTGTGGGAGTTAACCAAAGGACGTAATGTGGCTACCCTGCATGTCAAAGTCTCTACTGACCACCACGATTCGTCCTGGAGAACAAACAGAATATTGAGACTTCACACAGAGATTCTCGAAATCTTCCATCGTGCTGGAGTTCACAGTGTGACTGTTCAGTTTGAGCCAATTGAAGTAGAGCAGGACAGAGGGCATTGCAACGCCCCCTGTCTGTCCCCAGCCTGCACAAAACTTTCCTGCTGTCCTGCCGCAGTTTCCTCTGTGCCTGTTTTTCACGGAAGACTGTCCGCACCCTCTGGGGATGTAGCTGTCAACATGGTAGACGGTAGCAATTCCTTGTTGAAAGAGAGCAAACATATACCAGTCACCTGCTCTAAGAGCACAAAATTTTAGCCCTAAAGTTTTATTTCTTCATAACCGTTACACTGGAATCTTATTTTTTTCTCATTAATGAATCCTGATTGGTTGTTCATAGAACAAAAGAAATTAAATTTTGTATTTATTAACTTAGACACTTTGTCTGATGTACTTCGGACTTGAAATCTCAAGGATGACTCTCACTACTCTTTAACCTCCTGAGATTACTGACTCTAGGTCATTTCTGTTAGCTAGTACTTTACAACAAAGGCTAATGTATTGAATGTAATTTAAAATTCAAAAAGATGCAAAATCTGTCAACAGATTGTCTGAGCCATAAAGCCATATTGTAAATATTGAATTATGATTTGCTTCTTTAAAATTTCTTTTATTATGGTTATAAAATACTGTGAAAAGAATATTGCATATTGAAATTGTAAATTTTTTGAATAGAAATTCTTTTTTAAGATGTAAAATAAATATTTTGTGTCCCCAGAGTATGTATGTGAAGTTTTAGCTAAAAATACCTCACAGATAAATTATTATAACATGTTAAAATTGCCACTAGGTTACGTTTTTGTGTGTGTTCTTTAAAATGCACATGATCTGATAAAATGCAAACACTGATCGCTATAATGTTTTTTTATTAAAACTCAATTGTGCTGTCAATTTTCTCTCTCTCTCTCTCTCTGGATTAGTTGACAGTGCCGTGGTTGAATAGTGCAATGCAGTATTATTATAATAAGATCCCCTTCTGACATCAAAAGGGGAGCCAAATTTCAATGAGCTATTTTTTCACATGCTTGCAGAGAATGGCTTACCAAAACTAAGTTACTGGGTTGATCTTTTTCACATTTTCTAGGCTCATAGAAACACTGGGGACCCAATTATAGCACTTAAACATGGAAAAACACATATTTTCATGATATGTCTCCTATAAGATTAAGCTTAAAGGGGCAGTTTCCAGGACAGGGATTAGACTAGTCCTAGACTTAAACACTTTTAAGAGCTCTCCAAACTGAAAACAACTTTCACTTACAGATCTTAAAATACATCAGAGCCCTTTGTTTTACTTCAAGATGCACACAGGTAATGTTTTACGTAAGGCATGTTGTTTAAAACTAGTTATATTTCCTAATTAAACTAAGGCCTAGTCCTGGATTAAGCTAATCCTGGTCCGGGAAACCGCCCCATAATGTTTTTATGTTTGTAATAATTGTTTTCTTTCCTTTCTTTCTATCTATCAAACTTGATACTTTACATTTAAATTTAGTCATTTGGCAGACGCTTTTGTCCAAAGCGACTTACAAATGAGTTAAACAATAGAAGCAATTATAGCAACATAAGAACAGCAATACATAAGTGGAAATAGTCTCATCAAGTTCAACACATTATACATAGACAAGGGTTGGTTAGTATTTTTTTTTTTAAGAAATGTACAAATAAAGAGAAAGGAAAAATAGATAAAGATAGTAAGTCCTGTATTAGGAAGTGAGGTAATGGCGAAAGAGATGGGTTTTTAGCCGAGTCTTAAAGACGGCTACAGATTCAGCAGATCGTGTCACGACCGGCAGATCATTCAACAGTTGTGGAACAGCTCCTGAAAAGTTACACGCTAATGTATTATTCCCTTTTTGAAACGGCACCACAAGCCGTCGCTCGGTGGCAGAGCGCAGGGATCGAGAGGGTACATAAGGATGTATAAGTAAGTGAAGGTAAGGGGGTGCTGACCCAGTGGTGGTTTTAAAGGCCACCACTTTACTGGTGATTCATTTTACTGGTGATTCAGGGATTAATTTATGGATAACTTAAAAACTTTAACATGTGTATGGTAAACGTCCATATATTATGAAAATTTACATTTACACTGGATAATAGTGAAGTAAGTGCCTTATAGTTTACATTAAGTAGTGTGATAAAATAAGTGCCATCTCTTAATATTTAGCCATTTTGTGGAAATGGCAAAGTATATTGTTTTGGTTTAAAATATAATAGTTTGACTAAACAAAATTATTCCGTGGTGCTTTACTGTGTTTCTAAGCAAACCAGAGGGACTTTGGTAAGGAACCTGTTATGGTTACCTTCCCTGACACATATAACACATATAAAGTTGTACATGAACAGCTGCCAAAAGCCATGTTGCACTCACACATGGGCGTTGGAAGCAAAAACTGTGGAAACTCAATATGCGCCACAGAAGAAGTACCATTTACATATGCAGCTCCACGAAATGCCTATAAGCATATTTGTACCGCTGTTCTTCAAACATTTTCAGGTATTGTCATGATAATAACCAATATTTATAAAGATTACAGGTGTGGCTTTTTCAAATGCATGATATAAATGACTCAAACTTAATCTAGATTTTAGATTAATAAGGAGTTTCTGTAATGTCCATACTGCCACGCCGCCAGAGAGAGCCCTCTCCGTAGTACTGATATGGGGCCGCCATCTGCTTCTCTGTTCATTTCCTGTATAGCCTTACTTAAAGGCGCAAAAGAGGATGTTTCCGCCGACTGAGAATCCGAAGACCGTTACTGAGTTTTTTAAATAAGAGCATGCGTAAGATCAGCCTCCCTCCTTCACAGCTCATCTCTAGGGAACGCCTTCCAAAACTCGTGCACAAGTATTTGAACACGAGTGTTGTTTACCACCGGCATATGTTGTGTCACGTCAGAGGATCCATTATGTGAAATGATATGATAATAAACACATAAAACGTAAAGTTGGATCAGTCGACGCTACTCCCATTTTAACTAGCATGTAGCAGACTGGTCACGGCCTAACCCTAACTACAGTACAAGAACAACGTCGATATACCTGAATAACAGTACAACAATAATTATTCCACAAAGAAAGAATAATCACTGTTACCTGTCGAGGAGAATTTTTGCGAACTGCGTGTCTGTCTTGACACCTCTCTGTTCCTTCATTGCTCTCTAGCGTTGAAATGTTTCTCCAATAACGACTCTGGTTAGATTACGTTATTCTGACAATTTTCTCCTCTTCTCAGCGACTTAAAAAGTATTTCTTTTACGTCCTCCTTCGGGTTTCTTCTCTTACCCTAACCCTAACTCCATGGTGCAAATTTGAGTAGCAAAGCAGGAGCGACAATGAAAACAAATTGAAACTAAAGACGGAGTTTCATGCGCTATGCGCATGCGTCACTTGTGTAAATTTACTGGAGTGTGAACGTCTCTCACATGGAATGTAATGGCAATGATTGACAAGCCAGAGGGCCAATCGTTGACGCGATGATTGTGTTAACGATTGGTTGATGTTTTTAAGGCCCTACCTTATGCACAGATGACATATATTAATATTATTACTTTCAGTACACCTAATAAATAGTCTTTTATTATTTAGTAAAAACAGTTTCAAGTAATATTGCAAAAATGTATTAAACAAACATCCTTTTTTCTACCTTAAAGCTTCAAGCTGGCTTAGGCCAAGCCCGAAGTATTGGCAGCTTACCCTGCATACCAAGCGTTTATTCTGAGTGTTATTCTGACTGCCTGTATATGACCTTCTGCCTGTTTACCTGTTTATTGCCTTGGGATTACACCTTGTCTCTGTTTGCCTGGATTGGATTGCCTATTGTTATTGACCTGCCTGCATGTCACAGTTTACCTGCTTACCTTATGTTTTGGATTTGTTTGCTAGATTGGTTTGTTTTAATAAACATCCTCAAAATGAATCCCGCTGTTTCTGTGTCCACCTTATAGTTTCTAATGTTCAAATTAGGGGTGGGACAATATATCTATATGGCAATGTATCATTTGTCTGTTTCTGACAATAATAGAATCAATTTGCATTGACACTCTGAGGCTATTTTGGGGATTTCCTTGAATTTGGCCTACCCAAATTCTTCCCATACCAACATGCAGAGTTGTACATACAAAAGTTTGGTATCATTTTATCATTTGCACATGAAGTGAGCACTACAAACACAAGCCTCTTTGATTTTTGTATTGTTCCAGTCTGCACGTTAATTGCTTGCAGCTGCAGATGTTGTATTTTTTTGTTTTTGAGATTCTGCATGAATCACGAAAACTTAACGGAAGACCTGGTGCGATTTTCACAGCCCACGACGTAAGTAGGCATTTTTGGCGATACCGAATAATACGCAACTCTATCTGCTGTAATGGCTTTTCTGACCCCGACATGCGCAGTGGGAAATGCCTGTGACGTGAACCGTGAAGGGGTCTATAGGAAACCCTTTGAAATGTCATAAAACACTGTTAAAAGTGCTAAACATGTTTGTATATGTTGTCAGTCCTCTAATAAACACACAAAAACAAATAGGCAATTTTTGATATTGTTTTCTAAACTCTGTATTATAAAGTTTATAACTTTGGCCCTAACTGGTAACGAACCCTAACCCCAACCCTAACCCCAACCCCAACCCTAACCCCAACCCCAACCCTGACACTAACCCTAACCCTGGCCCTAACCCTAGCCCTGGCCCTAACCCTAACCCTAACCCTAACCCTAAGGGTTAGAAGATTTGAGGTTAGGTTAGGGGAACTGAATGCCTCATGGGCTAGCTCTGGCACAGGTACACTTTAAAACTTTATGTTAGGGATAAAAGAAGGAAGAAGAAGAAATTGTACAATCCAATATAAAATTAAACCATAGTTATAATAAAAAATCCATACCACTCAGTGTTAATAAATAACAACAGGCACCATACAGGAAGAGTAAAATAATAAAAACAAAGTCCAAAATTTTAAGAGGCATTCTTTTGTTTTTACTGTCGTACATTGGGTTTTGAAAAAAGATGGGTGGCGAGATATAAAAAAGGAAAGAAAAGAAAAATTGAAAATAAAAAAGCGGGGGTTATAATTAATTGTATTTGGGTTTCAATAACATAAGACTTGGGATTGGGTTTAGGAAATAAATGTGTTATGTTAGGGTTCCAGCAGTTGGGGTTAGGTTAGGGTTAACCGTACAACGACATCCCCCCGTGACAGTATCACCAGCCTGCACGGTTTGGTTGAGGGACACCGAGGAAAAGGCACTGGCCGACGCCTGTTGTGGTGGATCTGGATTCACCTACACCTTTACCCAGAAAGAGATAAATGATTTAACTTTGTCTTATCATCCATTACTTTGAATCATGGCAACTACGGATATTTTGATGAGGTTATCATCCCCTGGTGCTTCAGACTCTTCCCTTGTAAATGTTCTGCTCATAGTTTGTTTAAATTGTATGCGTGTCTTGCTCTAAAGTCTTGTCCCTCTTGGAGTTTGATTTAATATTGTGTAGTATAGTAGTTTGTTTTTTATTTAACTGTTATCTGATATTCAGAGTTCTGCTCATTTATATATTATTAATTGTTTTTGTCTTTTCTATATAACTTGGACTGTAGTTTATTGTAATTTTTGTTTATTGCTTTGTTTTGTATCCAGGGAGGATTAAAGGGAAACAGTTGTTTGTTTTAGTATTTAAAAAGTACTGACCCTAGGTTTTGGGGAAGGATTTGAAGTAAATGTTGTATAGGGTTAGGGTTAGGGTTAGGGTTAGGTATTGAAGATACAACGTCTCCCCCTGTACAGACTCTGCACAGTTTGGTTTAGGGAGAACGAGGAAAAGGCACGGGCCGGCGCATGTTTTTGGAGGTCGACGCACTGAATCCCTTACAAGGACTAGAGTCTCGCCCCCGTCCAGTAGGCTTAACGCCACAAATCTATACCCACCGAGCGTCATCGAAATCCGGTCGAGCAAGGGAGTAAGGGGAGACGGGGACGAGACTGCGCCAGCCATCTCCCTGATGCCTGTCTGGGCTTCATAGTACTCCCTTACTCGACTCCCTCCTCCTCAGAAATCTCAGGAGGAGGGCCGAGCAAGCGATAACATTATGCAATGCTTACCTTTCAATCGCTCCTCTGCGCTTGGCAATTAATGGTCCGATTCGGGTTTTATTAGTCTAGTTTTGGCCTTGTATTGTGGATCGTACGTACACAAAGTAGCGTTCTATTCTGTTTCCTTATATGTAGCCTTTTCATTTTTATACGTGACATTTGTTTTTGAAAGTTTATGCCCGTCTCACGGTTTTGTTAAATTTGTTTTAGAGTAAAGGCCTCATTTAACGGACTGTATTTTCACCAAATAGTGTTTCATACCTGTCCTTATGTCATTGCCTTTTCTTCCATTTTCGTTACGTCCCTCGTCGATTTCATCATTGTCGTCGATAAGCAGCCGTCCCATCCTTCCACAGGTCGCACCTTTAAAAAACTGTGTTTGGGAATTAATAACACGTTTTGGGGTTTAATTAGTTTTGTTTTAGAGTCTTGGCCTTGTTTTGTGGATTGTCTTACACAGAGTAGCGTTCTATACCTTTTCCATACGTTTCGCCTTTTCACCTTTAATCCGTGACTTTTGTTTTTAAGAGTTTATACCCGCCTCAGGGTTTTGTTTATTTTTAAGTTTTGGCCTCATTTTGCGGACTGTATTTGCACAACGTTGCGTTCTATACCCTGTCCTTATGTTATTGCCTTTTCTTCTATTTTCATTACATTTCTTGTGGATGTCTTCATTGTTGTTGATAATCACAAGTGGTCCTATCCCTCCAGAGGTCACCGATGCCAATGCGAGGGAAATGTTTGAGACACATCGTCAGTAGCACCACCTCATGAATCATCGGATGTTTCAGGGTTTTATGTACTATACACCCTCCTCATGAGGCACCCTCGCCTGGTGGATCAGTTCCAGGTGTGTGTCTCATAGCCAATCGCTATAGAAACGATCAGACTCTCAATTGGTGAGGTTGGAGTCTAATGAATAAACATCAGATTTTTGCCTTGGAGATGAGAGCTCTTTTATGGATTCTAATAATAAATTAAATCTTAAAATTCAATTAATTTGACATATATAGCGGTATTTACAATTGTTTAATTGTTTCATATTAATAAAAGTCACCCTTGTTAATCTAGTGTTTTTAAGGCTAAGTTAATATGAGAGCCGAGTAACATGCTAAACCACGTGGTTTTGCCAATGTCAACAAATTAGATAATTTCCAGACTAAAGGCTAATTGGTGATGTTAAAAAGTTACTATATTGATGTAATGTACATATGTCACCTTTAAAACAGCTGATTTAAGTCCTTTGTAGTTCTTTTATTCGATGTTTAGCACGTGTTGTCCAGTCCATCCACACTGCAGATGAAAACATGAGTCTAATGAGGTCTTTGAGAAATTTGACGATCGCGTGGCGCCCCCTTGTGGTTACTCTACGCAATTACAGCCTCAGCATTTCTACTTAAATGTCTGTTTTAATTATTAAGGTGTTAAATGTTAAATTGGAAATAAATGTTTAATGTTATCCTTTAACAAATGTTGTATTTTTTATAAATTCAGTCTTTGACAAGAGGGGAATTAAAACGAATTGCCTGTTTAGCTCATTAATCTATTAAAACCTGAAAGGCTGCTTTTGGTCACCCTACATTTTAAAAGGGTTAGGTATTGAAGATACAACGTCTCCCCCTGTACAGACTCTGCACAGTTTGGTTTAGGGAGAACGAGGAAAAGGCACGGGCCGGCGCATGTTTTTGGAGGTCGACGCACTGAATCCCTTACAAGGACTAGAGTCTCGCCCCCGTCCAGTAGGCTTAACGCCACAAATCTATACCCACCGAGCGTCATCGAAATCCGGTCGAGCAAGGGAGTAAGGGGAGACGGGGACGAGACTGCGCCAGCCATCTCCCTGATGCCTGTCTGGGCTTCATAGTACTCCCTTACTCGACTCCCTCCTCCTCAGAAATCTCAGGAGGAGGGCCGAGCAAGCGATAACATTATGCAATGCTTACCTTTCAATCACTCCTCTGCGCTTGGCAATTAATGGTCCGATTCGGGTTTTATTAGTCTAGTTTTGGCCTTGTATTGTGGATCGTACGTACACAAAGTAGCGTTCTATTCTGTTTCCTTATATGTAGCCTTTTCATTTTTATACGTGACATTTGTTTTTGAAAGTTTATGCCCGTCTCACGGTTTTGTTAAATTTGTTTTAGAGTAAAGGCCTCATTTAACGGACTGTATTTTCACCAAATAGTGTTTCATACCTGTCCTTATGTCATTGCCTTTTCTTCCATTTTCGTTACGTCCCTCGTCGATTTCATCATTGTCGTCGATAAGCAGCCGTCCCATCCTTCCACAGGTCGCACCTTTAAAAAACTGTGTTTGGGAATTAATAACACGTTTTGGGGTTTAATTAGTTTTGTTTTAGAGTCTTGGCCTTGTTTTGTGGATTGTCTTACACAGAGTAGCGTTCTATACCTTTTCCATACGTTTCGCCTTTTCACCTTTAATCCGTGACTTTTGTTTTTAAGAGTTTATACCCGCCTCAGGGTTTTGTTTATTTTTAAGTTTTGGCCTCATTTTGTGGACTGTATTTGCACAACGTTGCGTTCTATACCCTGTCCTTATGTTATTGCCTTTTCTTCTATTTTCATTACATTTCTTGTGGATGTCTTCATTGTTGTTGATAATCACAAGTGGTCCTATCCCTCCAGAGGTCACTGATGCCAATGCGAGGGAAATGTTTGAGACACATCGTCAGTAGCACTACCTCATGAATCATCGGATGTTTCAGGGTTTTATGTACTATACACCCTCCTCATGAGGCACCCTCGCCTGGTGGATCAGTTCCAGGTGTGTGTCTCATAGCCAATCGCTATAGAAACGATCAGACTCTCAATTGGTGAGGTTGGAGTCTAATGAATAAACATCAGATTTTTGCCTTGGAGATGAGAGCTCTTTTATGGATTCTAATAATAAATTAAATCTTAAAATTCAATTAATTTGACATATATAGCGGTAGTTACAATTGTTTAATTGTTTCATATTAATAAAAGTCACCCTTGTTAATCTAGTGTTTTTAAGGCTAAGTTAATATGAGAGCCGAGTAACATGCTAAACCACGTGGTTTTGCCAATGTCAACAAATTAGATAATTTCCAGACTAAAGGCTAATTGGTGATGTTAAAAAGTTACTATATTGATGTAATGTACATATGTCACCTTTAAAACAGCTGATTTAAGTCCTTTGTAGTTCTTTTATTCGATGTTTAGCACGTGTTGTCCAGTCCATCCACACTGCAGATGAAAACATGAGTCTAATGAGGTCTTTGAGAAATTTGACGATCGCGTGGCGCCCCCTTGTGGTTACTCTACGCAATTACAGCCTCAGCATTTCTACTTAAATGTCTGTTTTAATTATTAAGGTGTTAAATGTTAAATTGGAAATAAATGTTTAATGTTATCCTTTAACAAATGTTGTATTTTTTATAAATTCAGTCTTTGACAAGAGGGGAATTAAAACGAATTGCCTGTTTAGCTCATTAATCTATTAAAACCTGAAAGGCTGCTTTTGGTCACCCTACATTTTAAAACATATTTTTAGGGTCCTGGATGTTAGGGTTTGATTTTGGAGAGGTTAGGGGCTAAATCTGCTCCATAAAAGCAATTTTAGGGTTTGGTTTTGGAGAGGTTAAGGGTTAGTTAGGGTTAGGGTTAGGGTTAGGGTTAGGTTAGGGTTAGGGTTAGGTTAGGGTTAGGTTATAGGCATAAATACGAAGAGTGCACCCCCTGGAAGTGCACCCCCTGAGATTTTTCTTGGTCACCCCCAGGGACCAAGTTTTCTAGGCGTTTCAGACGACGCTGATTCTCCTGGTATGATTTCTGTGAGAAGTATTTTTGAGTTTGGACTTGGTGTTTTTTTGAAAATTTTTAGTATGGGTCTGAAAATGTTGTCACCAGGGACCTATTTTTCTAGGCGTTTCAGACGACGCTGATTCTCCTGGTATGGGTGTTATTTTTAGTGTGGGTGTGAAAATGTTGTCACCAGGGACCTATTTTTCTAGGCGTTTCAGACGACGCTGATTCTCCTGGTATGGTTTTTGGTAGAAGGATTTTTGAGTTTGGACTTGGTGTTTTTTTGTGATTTTTGAATGTTTTTTTCGTGATTTTGAATGGTTTCTTATGCCCATTCCCCACGAACCTTGGGGTTTGGAAAGGGGATGGTGGGGGGATAAAAGAATGTGTGAAAAACGAGTGAAAAACGAGTGGGTTAGGGTGAAAAGGGTTGAAAATGGCTGAGAAAGGCTATGCCTCTTCCCCACGAACCTTGGGGTTAGGAAAGGGGATGGTGGGGGGATAAAAGAACGAGTAAAAACGAGCAAAAACGAGTGAAAATGTGTGAAAAAAAAGTGTAAACTAGCAAAAACGAGTGACAGTGTGTGAAAATGTGTGAAAAACGACTAAAAACGAGTGAAAATTTGTGAAAAACGAGTAAAAACGAGCAAAAACGAGTGACAGTGTGTGAAAAAGAAGTGAAAACGAGTAAAAACGAGTGACAGTGTGTGAAAATGTGTGAAAAACGACTAAAAACGAGTTAAAATGTGTGAAAAACGAGTAAAAACGAGTGAAAACGAGTGAAAATGTGTGAAAAATAAGTAAAAACGAGTAAAAACGAGTGAGTGTTACAGCAGGCTTAGGCTTAAAACGAATACGCACCTAGGGTTCATTAGGTATAGGGGGTAAATGCAGGATCAGTCAAATGACTGATCCTCAAATATCTGGTCAGGTTAGGGTTAGGGTTAGGGTTAGGTTAGGTTATTTGTCGTACAGACTTAACTGTACGCTATGCTCCACCCCCAGACTGCCTACACGGCTGTTGGTTAGATAGGTGGATGCACAGAAGGCACTGGCCGGCGCATGTTAGTGAAGGATTGTTCTGCCCCCCTGCTTTTCCTCCCCGGACCAGAGCGCAAGACTTAAACGTCACTGGTCCCTACACCCCCCAAGAACTCTGGCTCCAAGTTAGGGTTAGGGTTAGGTTAGGGTTAGGTTAGGTTAGGTTAGGGTTAGGTTAGGGTTAGGTTAGGGTTAGGGTTAGGTTAGGGTTAGGTTAGGGTTAGGGTTAGGGTTAGGTTAGGGTTAGGTTAGGGTTAGGTTAGGTTAGGTTAGGTTAGGTTAGGGTTAGGTTAGGTTAGGGTTAGGGTTAGGGTTAGGTTAGGGTTAGGTTAGGGTTAGGTTAGGGTTAGGGTTAGGTTAGGTTAGGGTTAGGGTTAGGGTTAGGTTAGGGTTAGGTTAGGGTTAGGTTAGGGTTAGGGTTAGGTTAGGGTTAGGGTTAGGTTAGGGTTAGGGTTAGGGTTAGGGTTAGGGTTAGGGTTAGGTTAGGGTTAGGTTAGGTTAGGGTTAGGGTTAGGGTTAGGTTAGGGTTAGGGTTAGGTTAGGGTTAGGGTTAGGTTAGGGTTAGGTTAGGGTTAGGGTTAGGTTAGGGTTAGGTTAGGTTAGGGTTAGGGTTAGGTTAGGGTTAGGGTTAGGTTAGGGTTAGGTTAGGGTTAGGTTAGGGTTAGGTTAGGTTAGGTTAGGTTAGGTTAGGTTAGGGTTAGGTTAGGTTAGGTTAGGGTTAGGGTTAGGTTAGGGTTAGGGTTAGGTTAGGGTTAGGTTAGGGTTAGGTTAGGGTTAGGGTTAGGGTTAGGTTAGGGTTAGGGTTAGGGTTAGGGTTAGGTTAGGTTAGGTTAGGGTTAGGGTTAGGGTTAGGTTAGGGTTAGGTTAGGGTTAGGTTAGGGTTAGGGTTAGGGTTAGGGTTAGGTTAGGGTTAGGGTTAGGGTTAGGGTTAGGTTAGGTTAGGGTTAGGGTTAGGTTAGGGTTAGGTTAGGGTTAGGGTTAGGTTAGGTTAGGGTTAGGTTAGGTTAGGGTTAGGGTTAGGGTTAGGGTTAGGTTAGGTTAGGGTTAGGTGGGTTAGGTTAGGGTTAGGTTAGGGTTAGGGTTAGGTTAGGGTTAGGGTTAGGGTTAGGGTTAGGGTTAGGGTTAGGTTAGGTTAGGGTTAGGTTAGGGTTAGGGTTAGGGTTAGGGTTAGGGTTAGGTTAGGGTTAGGGTTAGGTTAGGGTTAGGGTTAGGGTTAGGGTTTAGGGTTAGGTTAGGTTAGGGTTAGGGTTAGGTTAGGTTAGGGTTAGGTTAGGGTTAGGTTAGGGTTAGGTTAGGGTTAGGGTTAGGGTTAGGTTAGGGTTAGGGTTAGGGTTAGGGTTAGGGTTAGGGTTAGGTTAGGGTTAGGGTTAGGTTAGGGTTAGGGTTAGGGTTAGTTAGGGTTAGGTTAGGGTTAGGGTTAGGTTAGGGTGTGGGTTAGGGTTAGGTTAGGGTTAGGTTAGGTTAGGTTAGGGTTAGGGTTAGGTTAGGGTTAGGGTTAGGTTAGGGTTAGGGTTAGGTTAGGTTAGGGTTAGGGTTAGGGTTAGGGTTAGGTTAGGGTTAGGTTAGGGTTAGGTTAGGTTAGGGTTAGGTTAGGGTTAGGGTTAGGGTTAGGTTAGGGTTAGGGTTAGGGTTAGGGTTAGGTTAGGGTTAGGTTAGGGTTAGGGTTAGGTTAGGGTTAGGTTAGGGTTAGGGTTAGGGTTAGGTTAGGGTTAGGTTAGGGTTAGGGTTAGGTTAGGGTTAGGGTTAGGGTTAGGGTTAGGGTTAGGTTAGGTTAGGTTAGGTTAGGGTTAGGGTTAGGTTAGGGTTAGGTTAGGGTTAGGGTTAGGGTTAGGTTAGGGTTAGGGTTAGGTTAGGGTTAGGGTTAGGTTAGGGTTAGGGTTAGGTTAGGTTAGGGTTAGGGTTAGGGTTAGGTTAGGGTTAGGTTAGGGTTAGGGTTAGGGTTAGGTTAGGGTTAGGTTAGGGTTAGGGTTAGGTTAGGT
>NC_073339.2:49165000-49166239 GCF_027580225.2 Misgurnus anguillicaudatus
GGTTAGGGTTAGGGTTAGGGTTAGGGTTAGGTTAGGGTTAGGGTTAGGTTAGGGTTAGGGTTAGGGTTAGGGTTAGGGTTAGGTTAGGGTTAGGGTTAGGGGTTAGGGTTAGGGTTAGGGTTAGGGTTAGGTTAGGGTTAGGGTTAGGGTTAGGGTTAGGGTTAGGTTAGGGTTAGGGTTAGGGTTAGGGTTAGGTTAGGGTTAGGGTTAGGGGTTAGGGTTAGGGTTAGGGTTAGGGTTAGGGTTAGGGTTAGGGTTAGGGTTAGGGTTAGGGTTAGGTTAGGGTTAGGTTAGGGTTAGGGTTAGGGTTAGGGTTAGGGTTAGGGTTAGGGTTAGGGTTAGGTTAGGGTTAGGGTTAGGGTTAGGGTTAGGGTTAGGGTTAGGGTTAGGGTTAGGTTAGGGTTAGGGTTAGGTTAGGGTTAGGGTTAGGGTTAGGGTTAGGGTTAGGGTTAGGGTTAGGGTTAGGTTAGGGTTAGGGTTAGGGTTAGGGTTAGGGTTAGGGTTAGGGTTAGGGTTAGGTTAGGGTTAGGGTTAGGTTAGGGTTAGGGTTAGGTTAGGGTTAGGGTTAGGTTAGGGTTAGGGTTAGGGTTAGGGTTAGGGTTAGGGTTAGGTTAGGGTTAGGGTTAGGTTAGGGTTAGGTTAGGGTTAGGGTTAGGGTTAGGGTTAGGGTTAGGTTAGGGTTAGGGTTAGGGTTAGGGTTAGGGTTAGGGTTAGGGTTAGGGTTAGGGTTAGGTAGGTTAGGTTAGGGTTAGGTTAGGGTTAGGTTAGGGTTAGGGTTAGGGTTAGGGTTAGGGTTAGGGTTAGGGTTAGGGTTAGGGTTAGGTTAGGGTTAGGGTTAGGGTGGTAGGGTTAGGGTGAGGTGAGGGGGTAGGGTTAGGGTGGGGGTTGTGGGTTAGGGGTAGGGTAGGGTGAGGGGTGGGTAGGGTGGGAGGTGGGGTAGGGTGTGGGGTTGGGGTAGGGGTTGGGGTTGGGGGAGGGGGTGGGTAGGGTGGTAGGGAGGTGGGTAGGGGTGAGGGTGAGGGTTGGGGTAGGGGGTAGGGTTAGGGGGTAGGGGTTAGGGTGGGGTAGGTAGGGGGTAGGGGGTGGGGTTGGGGGAGGGGGAGGGGGGTGGTGGGTGGGGTCGGGGGGTGGGGGTGGGGTGGGGGTGGGGTGGGGGTAGGTGGTAGGGTGAGGGGTGGGGGTAGGGTAGAGGGGGTGGGGTAGGTTGGGTTAGGGGTGGGGTTGGGGGTGGGGTTGGGG